>NW_021773001.1:0-6272 GCF_005508785.2 Acyrthosiphon pisum | reverse complement strand
TCTAGTTTTATTTAATTATTTAATATATTTAGGTAGGTAATACATATTAAATAATAATAGTTGATTCATGGAACGGATGTCTATGTTGAAAACGCGCCAACAACCAGAATGTTGAATCCGTCAACGGCTACTATCTGCAGGTCCAAAAAGTTGCTGAAAATCAACCATGGCAGGCAGCTAGTTATTAGAAAACGCAGAAATATGGTCAAGTCTGGTAGAATAGTCGTCTTAGCACGGGCGTAATTACAGGGGGGGATATGGGGGATAGATCCCCCCCATGAGTTGTATTTATATCTTGTCTTATACTCTTATACCTACAAATAATTCAAGTACAAACTTATAAATTATTACGAAACTAGAAAAAAAATAAAATGTTTAGTTTTTTTGGTATAAACATTAAACCCAGGTATAAAAATATTTACCCGGTAAACGATTAGCATATTTCAAAATAAATGATCTGATTCATTTTAATTCATATTTATTAATAAACACTTTGTGCCCTGCCACACACTGTACCAAATTACAGTACCTACTTCCTATACAATACATGCATACATATTATAGGCGGTAAGTAATTCGATAATGGGAAAAACACCCATTCCAAAAACATATTATAATAATAAAAATGTAACTTCAAGATTTACATTTCGTAGAATGATAGTAATACTACGAACGCTCACCGACACTTTATACATTGATTATTACGATTACGTATAAACAGTGGACACTACACAGTCAGAACACACCGTGCCATTTCCTCATAGTCACATTGTCACACAACTTAGTAATTGATTTTATTTTTATAAGCTAAAAGAAAAATGGAGCGAAAAAAAGTAAGCTACCAGCAGGCAGCAACTAGTAGTACTCCATTGAATTTTTTTAAAAAGAAGCTTGGAATTGACGTAGGTATTACAATTTTAAATTTTTCAAAATACTAAACATTATTAGGCCCGGAACTAAATGTTTTAAAATCGTACAGAATATGTAGGTACGACGTATTTTATACACTTATTATAATTTATAATTAGTAATACAACCTAACCTAACCAGTTAAAAAATGTATTGAACATTTAACTGCAGTCACTTCAGTTTATTCAATCAACTATTAGGTATCTATATCATATTAATTTTTATAAAAAATTTGAATGAGTTTATTAAAAAAAATAGAATTTAATAATTTATAATAATAATTAATAATGCATAATATTTCATAATAATTTTACCTACACAATTTCTTGTATATTATTTAAAGAAACAGAGAAATCTGATGATGTATTACGGGCAAAGCCCCCCACAAGTTTGCCACACAAATTTATTTTGATACCCTCCCATGAAACATTCTCAATTACGCTACTGCGTCTTAGGACTTAAACGTATCGACCAAAGCCTTGCGAGCGGTGGCCGTGCTGTCAGTCACTTTTCCGTGGCCGAGATTGTTGCTCTGAAAATGAGTCCTGTCCCACATTGATCATATTGCCACGGCCAATCGAATTCGACGCCGTTGAAGAGTTGACTGTCGGACTGATCGATAAACCGGAGGATGTAAGCGTGTCAGCCGATGACGACGGTGGAACAATAATTATTTTTCATACTTTGTACACAATTCCATGAAACGGGTATCAGCTAATGAGACCATCATCATTCGGTTGTGGCCGGCGGGTAGCAGGGATAGATGTTTTTGTGTTCATAATAAGATTGTAGACTGTGGTTGTTCATGGTTGTTCATAAATTTCTTTAGATACTAATCGTTATAGTCCAGTCGATATCCAATTTTTACCTGGAAAGTATTCCGAAGTTAATGAAACTTTTACAGGTTGTCTAGGGGTACTCTAAGATGTCTATTCTAAGTTTTTGATCTCGAGGACTATGTGCTAATTTAGGGGGCGGGGTTCAAAAACCCCAAAACTTTCAGACGACTTTTTTCAGTTTTTCGCTTATATCTCGTAAACTAATCATATTTTGTGTTTAATAGGTTGAAACAAAATTGTAGACTATTCAATTTTCTAAAATTTTGTTGGTAAAAATTTTTTCTAGACCAAAGATTAACTGAGATACAGCCGATCAAAGTTAGAAAAAAATCCTCAAAATTTAAAATAAATAGCTGAAAAACGAAGGTTTTGGTTCCGTAACTATTTAATACCATAATTGTCATGTTAATTATGTCAATCAATCATAAACATTAACATCTAGGAACACCTATGACCCTCCCTCCCCCACCTCTTTACCAAAACCAAACGTGAAGATGAAATATGTTCCTAATAAAATTATGTTTTTATTTACATACATTTTATACTTTTATCACGTTAATTATTGATTATTAAACTTTGTTAAAAATAAAATTAAAATTTTACCATTTTTATTGCATTTAAATCCTAGCATAATATTATTAAACGTTACTATCCATACGTCCATATGATATAAGGATGTCTCGCTTAATTTTATAATATTATAATGGTCAAACACGGCACGTTGGATAGGCAATATATGTACATTAGGTACTATGTCTACTTCAATGCCTTACAACGTTCAATACTGTCTTGGATGTGCCATACTTCGTATTTGTTTCATATATAACTCGTAAATTAATTAGTATAAATAATTAATGATAATATTTGAAATAATGTCACGACAGATTGATTGACCCGCCATTTTTTCCGAAGTTCCTTTTTACATCACGCTTGGGAATAAGTTGGGGAAACACCGCATAGGTAGGTATAACTATACCGATATGGATTTAGGGTAAAAACAGATTTTATCGATTCTATATTATAATAAAATGTTGTAGCTAGTAGGTACTTAAGTGGTAGGTTTAGTACCTACCTACTTATTTGAATTACGACTAACCTGCAATACCAACCATATTCGACTTAATTCCATCGAAATAACATATTTTCTTAACAAGTCAGAAAAATATTGTACTCTTTAATAGTTTTAGATTCTGAAACGATTAATGTGTTGATTTTACAGTGATGTGTGTTTTTTTTTTAAATTTTTTAAATTTTTTATTTTGTGTCTACCTATAGTAAGCATCACAGTGTACGCCACCGTTATGTCTTTCGGCGTTCGGCGCGTGGCCATTTTCATACTGTTGAACTTCCACAAGGTGCGGGACGTCCTCCACTGGTGGTGAGAGGATAAGCTCGCACCGGAAGTATCCGACCCGCGTTTTGATCTGGATTTCTGCTGCCCATCGGAGGACAGGGTAAGTGGAGCTCAAACGAATGGCACCTACGCCGACGTCACGATAATATTGTAATAATAATCTTTCTCATGTATTTAAAGAAGACGACGATGCGCAGCTTCCAACCGCAGAGGCTCGGGGTGGATCCGGCGAGACGGCTAAGTCCACGCAAGTGGATTGTCCGTGGATCGCAGCGTTTCCACCGCCGCAGTTCCACGTGGGCCCGGCCATGTTCACGACCTGGCAGCCACCGGCTCCGAGTGTGGAAACACTCGTAGCCACAGACTTCGGTTTTCCGCCGCCACCTCCGCCGGAATATTACGTTGGGCCGACCTGGTTCGACGTCAACGGACCGCCACCGGAAGCGTGTTGCGTGGCCGCGTCGAAGTTCTCGTACGTGTCCACACCGTTCGCTGGGATGATCCGGATACGGAAATAAAAACGGGTCGCGCCTCGTCCGCCGGCGTTGTCGCGACGCTTACGGTTGTAACCTGTTGTGAACGTGTACCGCACACGTTAATTTTTCATATAGGTACCTACCTAATTTTGTACATTTTGTAATTCTTGTAAAATGGAATTTTTCAACCTCTGCAGGCGTCGTTGTGATACTCACGGCCGCCTGTAGATTTAAATTGTAATTGTCTAACCATTTTTTCATGTATTTTGTATTGGATACAATTATTAAAATAATATTCACCGTCGAAATATTACAACAAAAATAAACTACCTAATTCTATTTGATTAAACATTTACACAGTGTATAATAACAATCGTTGTCAACAATAAACAATATACTATTCACCAGCTTTCTATAATAATAACAATAATATTTGTAGCCAGCAGTTATGGTGGTATTAATATATTCACGTCATAATATTATGTTTATTTTTTGTGTAGGTACCTACCTACTCGTTAACTCAGTTACTATATAATATCAATTTTATGCACGACTTAGAATTTATGCGTCTTAATAATAATCGTCACTAAAATTATTGACAATAGTAGATAATAAGTTTATTTTGTGGCAAGGGCGGAAAGTGAGCTATTTCAGTTGTACGCGATTGTCTTCCTTCTCGAGCCACACATACTTTTTTTTTGTCACGCCTCTGCGTTCATCGATCACCGCAAAGGTAATGCACTATGCACTATGCAGGGACCTATTCAACAACCATACTATTCTACGAAAACAGTTTCATGATAGAAAATTGTTAATTTAGCATACAGTCATTTTTCTCGTTTATTTTCGACATTTTTTTATTTTACACAACATATTGCGATCTATTTACAACACTAGGTATATACATATATACATATATTTATTTATTTTCATTAGGTATTTATCATTTTATCGAATAATTATAATATAGTGTATATGAATGGTAGGTATACATCATGACCACACGCCACCGTTATTACAATATGTACCCACAAAATATCTACAGATTCATACGCCCACCTCAAACCATTCAATGTATATATTATGTAGTTAATTATGTTAATTACACCAATCGTTAAATGTAGTTAAATCTTTTTGTAAGAGTAAATTATCATTTAGGGACGAAATTGATTTATACATTTTTGCATCATCGTCGAATAAAAGTATATTTGAATGAGTGATGGAAGACACCACATCATTAATAAACAAGTTAAAAAGAAGAAGATAATGATGATCTTCTTGAAGAACTCCGGAAGTTACCTTTATCGGAGTTGATACAAAACTTTTATACTTAATTATTAGTGTTCGTTCGCCTATAATAAATGAAATTTTTAAAATATTTTGACTTGTTTGGAGTTGTTTACGAACATTTTCAATTTTCAACTTTTTAGTTTTTATTCATTATTCATCAATTCAGGGTTGGGATTTTATAGCATTTGCATATTTTATATGAAATGCTTAAAAATAGCAGAGTAAGCTAAAAATGTGTTTAGTGATACAGAGAATCAAATTAAAAATGTTATTTTGTTTCTTTTTTTTTTGTATATTTTGCGATTTTAAAGTTTTCAGTGCTTTTTTTTGGACTTTTTGAGATTTTTTTGCATTTTTACCTGTTTTGAATCAAAATCGGTCATATTTTATGAAATTATATTTTAGTAAACGTGTTTTTGGAGTTTATTGTCAATCGTATAATTACAAAAATTTCGGATTAGGTATTTTTTTCTAACTTCTCATTTTTGTTATCTCCTGATTTTGTAGGGTTTTTTTTGTCGATTTTTCGCCGATTATCAACGAACGAGCGTCGAATGCGTTGTATAGTCAATTCTTTGAATTCTAATCAGAGTGACTAAACTATTTCAAATCTTAAGTAACTCCCAATCCTGTTTATAATATTGAAAATTTACAAATTATTTTGCGGTTAAAAATTAATTAATTATTAATTATAAATAACAATTATTTAAGCTAAGGATTAAAAATTTAGAGCAAGGTTCTATGTAAGTTGTTCATACTGTAAATCAAAATTAAAAAATTATATTATAAACACAGTTTTTTTTAATAGTTATTTGAAGTTTGAGTTAAAACGAAATTAGATATTTAAACCGGGGACTGCAACCGAACCCAAAAGAACCAGTTCTGGAACCGAACCTTTATTTTAATGGCTATAAATGAGTTAATCCATGACAGAAGTGGATGGGCAAAACCAATTTTCTGCGGTTTATGAGTTAATAATTTATGGTTAACACTATCAAGGGCTTTCTAAAAGTCAGTGTATATTACATCTGTTTGTTGACCTTTTGAGAAAGATTCAAATATAGCATGTTTTATAGTTATTAGGTTAGTTACCGATGATTTATTACTACGAAACCAATGTTGGTGTGGTACTATAATGTTTCTGAATATAGGAAAGTTTATTATTAAAAATTTTAGAAAATATTTTAAGGAGGCTAAAGATAACTGAAATAGGATGGTAATCTAAGACTAATGATTTGTTTCCTTTTTTGAGTAAAATTTTAGAAAATTTTGTGTAGTATTTAAATAGCGAGAGTTATCTAGTTTACTTAGAGCTTTACACTGGAAGAGAGTTGAAGAAAATTTTAAGTAATATTTTGAGAGTTAGTCATTTTGTAAATATGGAGAAAGTCATAATATTTTATC
>NW_021773000.1:0-817 GCF_005508785.2 Acyrthosiphon pisum | reverse complement strand
AAAAAAAAATGTCTATAAGAAACTCAAATTAAATTTTTATGAGCGTTTGAAATTCATATTTTTACAACATTTGGTATTACTCGATTTCTTACGTAACGATTTTCTTATTTTGTTGTAATTAAAAAACAAATGACTGTAGAAACTTGAAAATTTCACTGAATGTTTATATTAGCATTTTCTATATACGATAAAATTTTGAAAATAATTTGACTCTTTTTGAGCTGTTTACGGACATTGTAAGTTATCAATATTTTAAGTTTTTTTTTCTATAAATATCAATAAAGTTTTATCTATTGAGCCAAAAAGTGTAAAAAATTAATACAGGGCTCCTGATACATTGTTACAATAGCAGTTGAAAAATATTACAAATACATAGGCACAATTTTTTTTATAAGCATTTGAAGTTAAAATCTTGACAAAATTTATCAAATTTAAAATTGAATTATTATTTTGTAGTTAAAAATTTATAAAATGTTCAACTTTTATATCTAAGGATTGAAAATTTAAAACAAGATTACACGTAAATATTTAATTCTCTTACCAAAAATTCTAAGAAATACATAAGCACAGTTTATTTTTATAGTCATTTTAAGTTCAAATTTGGACGAAATTACATATTAAAAAACCTGGAATAACTATTTTAGTTATTTTGTTGTGATTGTATAATATTATTTGTGGGTACTTGAAACTTCTAAAGTATACTATTATATATCTATGATAGTACCACGGTTTGTTGTTGATGTATAACGCGTTACCTATAATGGATATTGTGATATGATTAATTTGAAAATTATTAATAATACTATAGATAAATATA
>NW_021772999.1:0-799 GCF_005508785.2 Acyrthosiphon pisum | reverse complement strand
GTTTTGAATAACAATAAAATACAAACTGCTATATGAAAAATCGAGTGAATATCCAATATGTAAAAATAGGAAGTTCAAACGCTCATAAAAATTTAATTTAATTGATTGTAGACATTTTTTTTCTGTTTGATACAGGCAGATAATTTTACGAGGAATCTTGCATAAAATTTTCAAAGCTTTTTTACCCAACGAATAAAGTTTTATTGACATTCATAGAAAAGAAGAGTTATAAAATTTGGAAAAATAATGTTCCTAAACAGTTTAAAACAAATAAAAATATTTTGAAAATTTTATCGTGTATAGAAAATGCAAATATAAACTACCAGTGAAAATTTCACGTTCGTTTGTTTTAACGTTACACCAAAAACCAAAATCAATTTTTTCCTTAATTTTTATGTTGTTTTTTCCGGCGCTTTTGAAATCTATTGAGAATTATGACCTCTCGAATGCAACCAACTAGATTCACTTTTCCATCGAACAAGTTACTGAAGTTGAAAATCGAAGTATTGTTTCGACTAATTATCGTGTACACAGACACAAAAAAAAAAATAAATAAAACAAAACACTCTTCATTGAAAATCAGTGAAAATATAATTTATGTTCTGTTACCTATTTTTGTAAATTTACACTACAAGACAAAATTCTTTTTTTCAAAAACTGGTTTTGCGTAAAAATCTCAGTTTGCCGAATTTTTTTATTTTTCCAGGTTACAAGAGGGGCACTGTAATGGACAGTGTTAAATTTGAATTCAATGACACAATATCATTGTATATAAGAAAAACGATTCTGAGCGAAGACG
>NW_021772998.1:0-903 GCF_005508785.2 Acyrthosiphon pisum | reverse complement strand
TCAATTAATAATTGTATAATATAACAATATGTATGTATAATAAATAAATGTAAAATAAATGTAATACATATTATATACATACAAATATACAATTTTAAACCTCTCTTTAATTCGAATTAATTTGTTTTCCCTCCATTATTCAAACACTCGGTAAATATCGAAAACCTCTATAAATCGAATTTTTAACTAGGTCCTCTGGATATATCGGCGAATGGATACATTGGCGAAACCATAAAACCTAACCTAATCTAATAGGAAACTTAAAAATTTAAATTCCATACCTATTATATAATTCAATAATTTTAGTCAATAATAAAAAAAAAAAATAATAAAAGAGATTTCCTAGGACCATATATATGTTACGGGCAAGGTAGGAAACCTGGGCATTGTTATACAATGTCCGGGCACTGTGTACAATGCTCGAACATTTTGGGCAATGTAAGAATGACCGTTTTAATACTCAATTTTTTCATACATTGGCCGGGCATTGTACGAGATTGCCCGGGCAAAGTGTATCCCGCCCGGATTCATGTGGGCAAAGTGAATTGATTACTGTACAGTGCACACATTTATGTCGAATGATATTTTATGCTTAACAATAACACTAAAAAACCATTCTTACACATTTTATTCGTTTGATACCACGACTTACTAGATTATCTTGTTGTATGGCGTACGCACTATACGCGATGACGGCTGCCGATAATACGAACTGATCTGTAATTTCAACGACAAAGTGATCACATAGTTACATCACATAATTGCAAACAGTATAGGTTATCTAGATAATATTTAATTATCTAATCATAAAACCCCTACCTATTCGAAATCGAATGATTATATTGTCACGACGTAGTCTGCCATTACTACTGTATTATTATATTATATTACAAATCGGTGTAA
>NW_021772997.1:0-854 GCF_005508785.2 Acyrthosiphon pisum | reverse complement strand
AATTAAAATAATCTATGTAAAAAAAAAAACCATTTTAAAAAATAGATAAGGAAATCTGTCATTGTCATTTCACATTTGCCAATACGGTTATCAATGTATTATTGTATTAAAATTTAAAATTAAACTATTAAAAATATACGGATATTTCAATATATTTTGTTCTAAAAATAATGTAGATACATATCAAACTGTTATTTATGTGGGAGAGTGTATTTCCCCGAAAATAAATCATCTGTATTTTTAAATGTTAAAAATTTTATACTTGCTGTCAATTTATATTTGTAATAACTAATAAGGCATTATAGAACTGGCAAGTGGCTGATAGGTTTATAAACTATATTACAGTAACTATTTGATAGTTTTTATATTTTTAAACTTAGTGAGTTGGTAAAAATTAAATAATATTAATAAGTAACTAATAATAAATAACTACATAGTAACTACTTAATAGTTACTACTTTAGTAGTCAATATTACAAATTATAATTATTTATGAATCAAGTATAGAATTCTCTAGATTTATCCAATACAGATATATTATAATACAGGTATATATTATAATATGAATGTAATATGATCGTCAATCATCATTATTTATTAGATTATTTCCACTATACATTACTTTTTTAGTTCTTTAGAAAAAAAATCCATTTTAGATTCTGAGTGGAACGATGAATGTATTGATTTTACAATGATGTGTGTTTTTTTTTTTATTTTTTTTTTTATTTTTGTGTCTGTCATCACGTTTTAGGACAGTAAAAGTGCTTGGATTTTCTTCAACAGTACCTTTTCTGATAGGAAAGTGAATCTAGTTGGTACTTTGGGGGGTCAAAAGTAAAATTTTTCCAATAGTTT
>NW_021772996.1:0-1022 GCF_005508785.2 Acyrthosiphon pisum | reverse complement strand
CAGTAACTTTTATGATTGGAAAGTGAATCTAGTTGGTACTTTGGGGGGTCAAAAGTAAAAATTTCCCAGTAGTTTTCAAAAGCGACGTGAAAAACAAAAGAAAAATTAAGGAAAAACGGGAATTTTTACGCAAAATCGATTTTTAACAAAATCGATTTTGGTTTTTGGTGTAACTCTAAAACAAATGACCGTAGATATATGAAATTTTCACAGGTTGTTTATATTTGCATTTTCTATACACGGTAAAATTTTGAAAATATTTTGATTTATTTTGAGCTTTTTACGGACATTTTCATTTTCCATTTTTTTTTAGTTTTTTTTCTAAAAATATCAATAAAATTTTATTTGTTGGATAAAAAAGCTTGAAAATTTAATAGAAGGCTCCTAGTATATTGTTTCAAAGGCAGATGAAAAATATTAAAAATCGTTAGTCACAGTTTTTTTTTATAAGCATTTAAAGTTCAAAAAATGACAAAATATGGAAAAATCACGAAAATTTACAAATTATTTCGAGTTAGAAATTCATAAAAATTTTTCTTTTTAAATCTAAGATATGAAAATGTAATACAAGATTCCTTATAAGATTATCTACCTTTATCAAACAAAAAATATCTATAAGAAAGTCAAATTAAATTTTTATGATCGTTTGAAATTCAAATTTTTACAACATTGGATATTCACTCGATTTCTCATGTAGCGATTTCCTTATTTTGTTGTAATTCAAAAACGAATAACTGCAGATACATGAAAATTTTACTGAATGTTTATATTAGCATTTCCTATACACCATAAAATTTTGAAAATAATTTGATTCTTTTTGAGCTGTGTACAGACATGGTCAGTTTTCAATTTTTTTAGTTTTTTTTTCTATAAATATCAATAAAGTTTTATCTGTTGGGCCAAAAAGTGTATAAATTTAATACAAAGCTCCTGATATATTGTTACAATATCAGTTGAAAAATATTAAAAATACATAGGCACAATTTTTTTTTATAAGCATTTAAAGATCAAATTTTGACAAA
>NW_021772995.1:0-799 GCF_005508785.2 Acyrthosiphon pisum | reverse complement strand
GACCGGTATATCAGTCTATGTATTAGACATATATATACTTATCTATGGTATTAAAAAAAAAATTGACGTATAATAGGTACCTATAATAAATTCCAAATTAATCATATCATAATATCTATTAGGTACTTATAAGTTATAACGCGTTATACATCAACAAAAAAACCGTGGTAAAATCATAGATATATAATAGTATACTTTAGAAGTTTCAAGTACCCACGAATAATATTATACAATCACAACAAAATAACTAAAATAGTTATCCTAGGTTTTTAATATGTAATTTCGTCCAAATTTGTACTTAAAATGACTATAAAAATAAACTGTGTAAATGTATTTTTTAGATTTTTTGGTAACAGAATTAATTACTTATGTGGAATCTTGTTTTAAATTTTTAATTCTTAGATACAAAAATTGAACATTTTATAAATTTTTAACTACAAAATAATTTTTCAAATTAAGATTTGATAAATTTTGTTAAAATTTGATCTTTAAATGCTTATAAAAAAAAATTGTGCCTATGTATTTTTAATATTTTTCAACTGATATTGTATCAATATATCAGGAGCTTTGTATTAAATTTTTACACTTTTTGGCCCAACAGATAAAACTTTATTGATATTTATAGAAAAAAAAACTATAAAAATTTAAAACTGAAAATGTCCGTAAACAGCTCAAAAAGAGTCAAAATATTTTCAAAATTGTATGGTGTATAGGAAATGCTAATATAAACATTCAGTAAAATTTTCATGTATCTGCAGTTATTCGTTTTTGAATTACAACAAAATAAGGAAGTCGCTAC
>NW_021772994.1:0-1781 GCF_005508785.2 Acyrthosiphon pisum | reverse complement strand
AATTTCTACACACGATCAAAAATGTTGTTATATAATGTTATCTCAATGGTTTTAGATAGTATACAGTTGCAGTAGATATATGTAGTACTTACTTCAGACTCAGATATTTTCTAATACCTACAATATCTTAGTCCTGTTTCTAACAACAGTTAGTTATGTTTATAAAGGTTAGTGGACTTACTAGAAGAGGACTTTATTCTAACTATTGTAGATAATATTTCTGTCAGTTTTTCACGGTATGCATCGAAACGACATCGTTATATCGTTATGTGCTATAAAATATTCATAAAAAGTTGTGTTAGTTTTCTTTAAGTTGTATTGAAATGGAAAACCAATTTGTTGACAGAGCATGTGGATCCCCACAAAAGGTATTAGCAGTTATTGCTAATGTTGACAACGACTTTTATAAATTATCTAAGTAAAATAAAAAATTTAAATTTATACGTATTCTGGTATTCATGTATTTTATATTTGAATCAGGTACCGGAAATTGTTTTCTTAAACACAAGTATACAAGATCTCAACTTGTGCCATGCAAAGAAATGTTGCTTGATTTCAAAACTCTGATTGAATCATCTAAATAAAAAGAGATAACACTTCGAGAAGCCATAGGATGTAATAGTCTTATGGACACACAAGACTATCAAAGATGTCACTGTAAGATGAAATGTAAAATAAATAAAAGTACGTGTCGAGTAGTTAAAAAAAAATTATGCAATTCAAAATGCCCTAGCTCATTATCATGTGAAAATAAACATTAAGAAATAATAGTACAAAAATGTAAATACAATTAACATGATTGACTAATATTGTTTGGAATTAACGTAAATCATAAGTAATTAACGTTATAAACCTTGTAAAATATTCATTATGATCTATTCACGTTTTTACTGTAACATATTATACAATTATAAATATAAAAAAAAATAGTAATAGAGAATACTACTGCTACAATATATTCTTCATAGTATTATGATTCATAGATTATATGATGTATACAATGTTACATTAATTACTAATTATCCAACTCAAATGTATTATTATTTATTAGTGTGTATCGACAAATAATTAATTACAAATAAATTCAAATAACAATACTTAAAAACAAATCTTATATTTTTATTTCAATAGGTAATATTTATTACATTGTCTACATCTAAAAGGATGTTGTTTTTATTGTACAATTTTATATTTCTAAATATCTAGGTAATATTTCTCATTTTAAATATTTATATAAGTATTCTATATAGAAGTTGGAAATATTTAAGTACCTACTTAAAAATTTAATAAATATTGTTGAAACAAAATAAAATATTAATAAACTTCAAATTAATAAAAAAATGAAATGGTTTTTTTAATCACACAGGTACTTATTTGGTTTAATATTAATAATAATTCTTTATTAACGGAATAAATTCCAATTACAAAGATTCTGTAAAGTATAGCGATTGTAGAGTGCAAATGTACATGCGTTTACATGTTATTTTTTTTTTTCAAAGATATTGTAAATTTACTAAATGTCAGTGACATATTAAATATAATTTATTGTAGTAATTAAAATATCAATATCATGGATGTAATACAATTTTGTATTTCTAAATATCTATTATTTCCCCATTTTAAATAGGTATAATATAAATATGTAATTAGTATAAAACAAAAATACTAAATAATTAGGGATAGTTGAGAAAAATATTTTACCTGCAAATAGTTAATCAAGTTGTTATTAAAAATCACCAAAACAATATTGAGTATCCTAATAATAAGTAGGTTCATAAAAA
>NW_021772993.1:0-1000 GCF_005508785.2 Acyrthosiphon pisum | reverse complement strand
CCCGAGATTTATGTGTTAGTGTAAATGATTATTAGTGTGAGTGAAATCAAATGAGGGTATCGTCTCTCGTACGCGCATATACATGTCGATAACTCGATAAATATATCAATTTCACTACACAAATTTTACAGAAACATACATTTGTCTTTACAAAATTAAAGTTAGTTAACGTTGTCTGATTTTGATTCTGAAAAAATATTTGAATTTAGCAGAAAAATGTCTGTAGATCGTACGAAACATTTTCCGTTTTTAATATTAATTTTAATTTTAATTATGATCCGAAAAATTTGATATCAAGTTTTCAATTACAGTTCATAATAATATAAAATTTAGATTTTAAAAAGTGCTTCGTAGGATCTATAGACAATTGTCTGGCGAGTTGAATTTTTTTTCAATATCAAAATCGGACAACGTTAACTAACTTTAATTTTGTCAATATTTTAGGTCTTTTCAGCTAAAATTGACGAAAGTAGCGAGGCCCCTTAATGCAACTTGCTAAATAATTAGACATTGTTTATTAAAAAGAATATTATTTTTAAAACAAAATAACAATATTTTTATAATATATTAATTAGTCATTCTTTAAGAAGTGCCCAATGTTTCACCATGAATTGAATATCAATTTCATCAGTTAAATATTCGTTACAATTTAATAAGCGATCTACTCCCGGAGTAGAACGCTAGTGTTCAGAAGACAAATATATTAATGTATTGAATACTTTTTTGAATTCCATTCTGTAAAAAGCTTTTATAATGATTGTCCACTGTGTACAAGCATTCGAGTATATCTTTTTGGGCTTCAATCTTCTTCGATGTTGTCGATTAAAATCTTCTTCTGGGTTAATATTTAATTTTTTAGCAAAAATTATTGCACTTTCTATTAAATTATCTACTGCAATATTATTATCAGTCATTCTGGTTAAACTGTCAATATAGTATGTGTTAGTAACATTAAAGCATCAATTATATTTAATTCTGTAGCTTCTACGTTTTCTGTGAA
>NW_021772992.1:0-588 GCF_005508785.2 Acyrthosiphon pisum | reverse complement strand
CACGAGTCTGCGTTGAATAATTTTGCACTTGGAACGCAGTTTATAAATTGTTGGATTGAGCTCCTCTACTTAATAATTCCCAATTCGAGCACTGCATAATTTACTATAATATGCATACGGGCATTAGGCTGTTAAGAAAAAGCATCCATGATATGGTAAATAATTTTATTGTAGGTATTACCTAATGACTAGTTAATATATAAATTATTTAGTTGAATAGATAGGTATTAAAACGAACTATCAGAAACCATTAAAAAACAAAAGTCCAATCCGATCCAACTACACTAGATGAACTTCAGATTTTGGTAAGTCCGCTGACACATATTAACGAAATTAAAATTTTAAAAAAATGCCTAAAATATCACTAAGTAAATTTTATTATTATTTTATTATTATTAAAGTATTTATTAGAAAACATTAATAATGTTAGCTAAGTAGGTTAGCTAAAAAAAATATACGATATAATGATGAATAATATACTTTAAAAATTTCAGGTACCACTCACAAATTATACTTTTAAATTACAACAAAATAACTTTAATTGTTATTCTTCGTTTAAATATCTAATTTCGTCCAAATTTATAAAAA
>NW_021772991.1:0-1212 GCF_005508785.2 Acyrthosiphon pisum | reverse complement strand
AATTCTTGTTTTATTGATTCTTAAACTACATCAATAATAACTTAAAGAAATCATCATAAAAGTAGTGAAAATCGATCACCGTATTGGTTAATCTTAGAGAAACAATATTTCATATTTTCTGGATTTACAATTTCGGGGATTATATTTACAATTTAATATTTATTACGCTCTGTTGTACATTAGGTGTCTAGAGAGTCACTGTAATGGTTATGTTAAATTTTAATTCAATAATCATTGTATATAAAAAACGATTCTGATATGCAAAATAAAATGTTAAGCATCTAAAGTTCAAATATTGACAAAATACGTAAAAATTACGAAAATTTTCAAATTATTTTGAGTTAGAAACTCGTGAAAAATTTTCTTTTTAAATCTAAGATTTGAAAATGTAATACAAATTTCAAAAAATTTCAAAAAAAAAATGTCTAAAAGCAAGTCAAATTAAATGTTTATTCACAGGGCTCGTTACTTCATGCACTAAAAAATGCATAAATAAGCATGCATTCATGCACTAAAAATTGTCAAAATATGCATTAAAATATGCACTGAAAAGTTCGAAAATATGCATTTATATGCTCTAACATTTTTAAATTATGCACTCAAAATATGCATTATGTAAAAAAATCATGAAAAAGTTTTAAAATAATAAGAATTAATCCATAAATTTAAAAAATTCAAATTCCTCCACAAAATTTTGCAAACGGCCCGCAACTGTTTGTTTTTCTTTCTGCATTGTTAAAATAAAATATGAATAATGTGTACAGTAGTAACCTACTTATACCTCACATGAAAATACTAAAACAGGAAATAAACGCTTACAACTCATACGAGTAAACTCATCGGCGAGTGTAAGAAAACTATACTGTAGAGTGTAGCAATGTACAAAATTATAAATGCTGGTTGGTGAGAAGCTGCCACTTTATACGGTGGAGGATGGGTAGTGGTAGCGATTACACTGTTTCCGCGATATTTCGTAAAACGCATAAAATCTAAATAAGTATGTAGGTACTAGGACATTAGGTAGTCACACGCTCACTGAATAAAAATAAATCAAAACACTATAATTTTGTAAACAGGAAAGTAAATAAGAAACAAGAAACATTTCAAATATTTGTCTAAAAAATATTTTTATGAAATAATATGCACTAACGACTGTAAAAAATCGACTATATGCCAAATATGCATTTACACCCAAAACATGCAAAAACATGC
>NW_021772990.1:9325-10336 GCF_005508785.2 Acyrthosiphon pisum | reverse complement strand
GTGATCAGATTATACATTATATTTGTTTTTCCTGAGCCACTGGGACCAACTAGTATAGCACGTATAGTATCGGGTAATAACGAACCATGTCTTGATGGTTTTTTTACTACCTGAACATCTACATTTATTACATCTAATTTATCTTTCTGTTCAATCAAATTCATATTATTTTCGTATAAATACTCTAGATTTTTTAAATTTATAACCAGTTATAGATGGCGTGTTCAACTCGTAAGTACAATTCGAACAAGACTGGTAAAGGATTTGTAAACTCCCTTATAAATAGTCTCCCGTTCGAAGCCCATGTTTCAGGATATCAGTATTGTGGTCCTGGTACGAAATTAAAAAAGAGACTAGATCGTGGTGATAAAGGAATAAACCCATTGGATGCTGCTTGTCGTGACCACGATATTGTGTATGCAACAAGTAAAAATTTAGACGATAGACATAAAGCTGATAAAGTGTTAGAAATTCGAGCTTGGGAAAGATTTAAAGCAAAAGATACACCTAGAAAAGAGAAATTAGTTGCGTACGCAGTAACAAACGCGATGAAAGCTAAAAGAAAAATAGGTATGGGTTGCAAACGGAAACGTGCTATAAAAACAAATGGTATACTAGCAGCGAAAAAAAAAAGAATCTCAAAAAAAAAGAATGGTGGTAAAAGGTTGATTTTAGTACCGAGACAATCAGGAGGTGCAATTCCCTTAATACCTATATTTGCAGGATTATCAGCACTTGGTAGTTTGATGTCTGGAGGTGCTAGTGTGTATAATGCGGTCCAAAATTCAAAAAGAAAAAAAGGCAGTGGTTTGAAATCAAACAAGAATAGGTTAAGGAAAAAAAACTGATGATCACGCTACCTGACAGACCGCTTTCGTCTCAAGATATTATAAAATATGTCGGAAAGTTGAAAATCAATCATTTCCGTGGTGTCTTTTCACGTGATAACTTACCTAAAAAACCGCACGCTATTGAATGTGGTATATTAAACTTGGATATATCTTCAGGCGA
>NW_021772990.1:3375-7456 GCF_005508785.2 Acyrthosiphon pisum | reverse complement strand
TAAAAAAGTGTGTGGAATTGAAACTGCTTCAAAATTAGAAAAACCACGATTCATCATAATTGGTTTACAAAAAGGCCGTAAAAATTTGTTAGCGAAAGATTGTAGTATATTTGACCATTGTAATCTAACAAACGTTAAAGTATTTCTAAACTCGATAGCTTATCCATACGATAATTTGAATTTAGATTTTTCTAAAAATAATTTCACTTTATTATATAATATGTATACATCGTTTCAAGAATCGTACTATGAAAAAAGTATTCGTAACCCGATATTGAGTCCATCTACTTTTCTAGCAAACGCACCAATTATAGTTATCGACACTTCAAAACAGAACGATTCAACCACAGCCTCAGCAGTAGATGTTCAATTGGAAATTGAAGCTTCAGAATCGCTTACAGGTGTGACAGCTTACTGTTTATTAATTCATGATCGTATTGTAGAATATGTACCTTTTACTAGAGAAGTAAGAAAACTTGTGTAAATATAATTAAGACTTAATTTATAACAATAAAAAAAATATTATTTAATAATTTATGTTTTTACTTGAAATAATTTTTTCAGTTTTAAGATTTCCTAAAAATTTGATCACGTTAAATATTTTTACGAGGTAGAATTTGGTAGACAATCAGTGTGAAATGTGTTACACGGTAAAATAAAAGTCTCCAAGGGGGACATTCCCCCTTGAAAAAAAAAAATTACCGTGGAAAAGCTGGCTGTGAACATACAAATATATACTACTACTACTTGTAATTAAAATCAAACGCTGGATTTTTATAGTATATTTTTCTCAACGTTTATTTCAATACGTAATTAAAATATGTGTACAAATGAATATTTGTTTTTCTTTTACAATATTAAAATAGTTATGTTGCTTTATACTCTTATGAGCTTACAAGTAAAATAGTATATTTACATGAAGGGTGGGGATGTGTTTGAACATAGAACTCACGACATAGGCCACACCTACATTAGGTCCGCATTTCTCCCGATCCGATCCGATCCGACGTTGTCCGTCCATCGGTATCCGATGACGTCAGACGTGAATGCCTACACTGGTCCCGACGTGATCCGTTTAACTGTATACTGTCTACCGTTCTACTGCAGTTTGTAGTAGAAGCTATTGCAGTAAACACGTGATAACAAAATGAGTGATTCTGATGATGATTTTTTGTGCTGGTTTTTGCTGGAAAACAACGCCCTACTAAAGAAACAAAGTACAAAGACATGGGTCCATGAATTCAATTTAGATCGATCGAGAGGAGAATTTTTTACAACTTGCGTACCTATGCGGAATTACCCGGTTAAGTTCAGGGAATACCATCGTATGAGTATTGAAACATTTGACTACATTCTTGGAGGAATAAGAAACGACATAACTGGTCAATCAAACTTCAGGGTATGTGTCAGTCCAGAAGAAAAACTCACCATCACAATACGGTAAATAAACCTTTAGTACGTTTTCATTATATAGATATAATATATTTTAAAAAACTAGTAACGATTCGTGAGTATCTCTAGATATCACTAGTTTGAACGTATTACATTTTAAATAATGGTAAATATTGCCTTCGAATACAATGAATCTGAGCGAGCACAAGTTTACTTAATAAAATTAACCAATTAAATTTTTTCAATAACAAAATGGAAGGATTAGTTTGGTACTTTAAAAATTAGAAATATTCTGAATGATTTAAATAAAATAAAATAAAAAATAAAAGTTTAAAAAATCTTTATTGTTTCCAAATAACAAAATGACATGAAAATGAAATCTCACATATTCATTAAATTATAGAAATCCTGTTGTGGAGGTTGTTCTTCAGTCTGATATGCTTGATTCGCTTGAAATGACATCGAAGATGATTGAGAATGCTCGGAACCTTCAGTACTGTATGGTGACGACAAAGGAGAATCAATGGGTGATGGTATGATTCTTGACGAATTTACTTCCTTCACGAACTGGTGTGCTTCCAATGCATCTGTGACATCGTTCATGATTTTCATTCGGAGTCTCATTTTCTCAATCTGATTTAGTTGCTTAACAGAAGGCAGTAAGCTCATGAAGAATGCGTAGTCCTGATCATCTTGATGAGTATTTGTTGGTCGAGAAAAACGTTTTTCCATCAGGTTAATTTTCCTTCTTTCAATTTCAAGCACCTGGGAATCATAACTATTTTGTTTTTGTTTTTTTGAAAGAATTGTATCGTTATCATTTTTATTATTTCTTTTTAAAGAACTTGATGGTTGTTGTATGCTTTGAGGTTTGGCAAATGAAGTGAATTCTGATCCAGATGCCTCAGGTTCCCTGATAGAACAATTGATATCTGCCTCTGCATCATTTGTATTTTCCTCATCTACATCTTCTAGCGTGGCGTTGCTTAAATTACTTGGAGATAGTTCATTTTCATCATACGATAGAGGCAAATTTCCTGAGCTTTCCCTGGGTATCATTACGTCCTTTAAAAACATCATGGTATTAAAAAAAGGCCATTTCACAATTTCGGACCTTCCTTGACCACTTTTGGTTTCAGTATCCGTTTTTAGTTTCCTTCTAAATGTGTCTCTAAGATTTTCCCATGCTTTTCGAGCCTGTTCACCTAAAATACAAAACAGTTGTAACATGTCCTTTTTTCTGATAATAATTTATTTGTAAATTTAGTGTAGAAACAAGTTTATTTATTTCTCAGTTATTTTAAATGTTAAAAAAATGTTATAAAAGTTAAAATTGTTTTTTGGTTTATCAATTAGGTATTTAGCGACTGGATTATCATTTCGTTCCCTGGGTTTAACGTTTCGAATTAATGATTACACAGTTGGTAAATGTGTTTCATTAGTTGTGGATGCGATATGGAATAATTTCTACCAGCAACACCTGCCTGTTCCCGACCACAGAATGTTAGTAGAAATAGCTACAGGATTTCAGGAGCGGTGGAATTTTCCTCATGCCGTTGGATGTCTTGATGGCAAGCACATTCGAATTCTATGCCCGAAAAAAAGTGGAACTATGTTTTACAACTACAAAAACTTTTTTTCAATAGTGCTACAAGCTGTTGCGGATCACCGATGTCGATTTATTTTTGTAGATGTAGGAGGGTATGGGAAACAAAGTGATCGAGGAACTTTTTCAGCTTCTTCTTTATCTACATTTTTGGAAAATTGTCATACTAATTTACCACCATCATCACATATCGAAGGAATTGTTACAGATATGCCATTCGTAATACTTGCAGACGATGCATACCCACTAAAGACCTACATAATGAAACCGTACTCAAGACGCAATCTATCACATGAAGAGAAAATCTTTAACTACAGGCTATCGAGGGCTAGGAGATGTGTGGAGTGTGCTTTTGGTATTATGACAGCCAAGTGGCGTTTGCTTGGAAAATGTATAGAAACTAATGTTGGGAAATCAGAGAGAATTGTGAAATGTATCTGCTTACTTCACAATATAGTTATTGACCGTGAGGGCGGTGAATTCAGTTCCTCGACGTTACAACAATCTTTGAATGAATCACCCCTTCAAGGAAATAGGTCTTCAAGAATGTACAATAGAGCTTCACAAGAGGCTAATACCATTAGAGACACCTTCAAGTCCTACTTCAATGGAGTCGGCGCTGTACCATGGCAAAACGGAAGCATCCAGTAAAAATAAAAATAATATTGTTATTTAATTTAAAAAATGTTGTGATTTTATTTTATAATAGTTCATAAATATTATGTTTGTATTAGTGTAAGAGTAAAATGCTCAAATATAAAAAGTTGATGACCTAACTACAATTATAAATATTTGTCTAGAATGATTTGATATGTCCGTAGGTACTCGCAAGGCTATTTACTACTCGTATATTATAGATTCTGAGTGAAACGATGAATGTATTGATTTTACAATGTGTGTTTTTTTTTTTATTTTTTTTTATTTTTGTGTCTGTGTACACGATAAGTAGTCGAAATAATGCTTCGATTATCGACTTCAGTATCTCGTTCGATGGGAAAGTGAATATCGTTGGTGCATTGGGGAGGTCAAAATTTAAATTTCCCAGTAGTTTTCAAAAGCGACGTAAAAAATAAAAGAAAAATT
>NW_021772990.1:0-2216 GCF_005508785.2 Acyrthosiphon pisum | reverse complement strand
ATTTGTGTAATAAAATATAAATAATTATAAATAAGTAACGGGCGCCCAAAATAATCAACTTAAAAACTAAGTACAAATACAAAATAGCTGGTGAACAATATTATTTTTTATAACCAACCCACTGACACGCCCCCCCCCATGGATACGTGCTTGGTGATATGATTGATTTGGAATTTATTATAGGTACCTATTATAGGTCAATTTTAGATTCTAGGTGGAACGATGAATGTATTGATTTTACAATGATGTGTGTTTTTTTTTATTTTATTTTTTTTTTTGTGTCCGTGTACACGATAAGTAGTCGAAATAATGCTCCGATTTTCAACTTCGGTATCTTGTTCGATGGGAAAGTGAATATCGTTGTTGCATTGGGGAGGTCAAAATTTAAAATTCCCAGTAATGTTCAAAAGCGCCAAGAAAAACATAAGAAAAATTAAGGAAAAACGGGAATTTTTACCCAAAATCGATTTTTTACAAAATTGAATTTGGTTTTGGTGTAACTTTAAAACAAATGACCGTAGGTACATGAAATTTTCACTGGTTGTTTATTTTATCAATTAGGCACAATTTTTTTTTATAAGCATTTAAGACTAGAATTTTGACAAAATTAAATAATTATTTTAAATCCTTATAAGGATTGAAAATTTAAAACAAGGTTTCACGTAAGTAGCTGGTTATTGTGTAACCGAAAAATCTCAAAGATCTCAAAAACAGTTCTTTAGATCCTGAGTGGAACGATGAATATTTTTTGTTATTTTGTTGTAATTATGGATAATATTATTATTTGAGGGTACTTGAAACATCTAAAATATACTATTATTTATTTATATTCCAATTGGAAATTGTAATAGTTAATGACTTATAAACAACACAGACCCCTATAATATTTGTTGATACTTTAATAGCTAACATCATATAGCTAACAGAAGGGGCTACTGAGCCACTAAGGAGTAAAGGACGCAACTACTCAAGTGACTTAGTGAGTGCATACTGCATACTACAAAGTATAAGGAATAAGAAATATACCTACTTAATGATATTAAGACAGCCCATATTTTTTACGGGGCAATGTTTAATATATTTATAAAATATACAAGCAACGAAAAAATGTAAAGTGATTACTGATTAGGACATCAGCGCCCTCCACCTTTGTCTTATTAGAGTGTACAAAGGCCAGTCTATTATACCTAGTCCTTATTAGTCCTTATTATATATAAGTCATAAGACCTATGCTTATAATAATTAAAACAAAATAATCGATGTTTTCTGCGATCTTATCGTCATGATAAAAAGCTTATTTATCAATTTTTTGGTCGACGGTAGAGTGCCTTGACGGGGGCACTCTACAAGATTACAAAAACAGTATTCTTATCAGCTGCTAGGTGACACATCTAGCCGTCCCCCGACCCCACCCGACCATGACGTTTCCAGTCACATCATTGTTCTATGATAATATCATTAAGCAGAAACACGGACTAAGATATAATGGACTGGAAACACAGACTTCTATAACAGTGGTTCTTAACCATAGGGTCGCGACCCAATTTTGGGTCGCCAATAATTTGAAATGGGTCGGCTAAAATTTAAAACGTTGGTATAATATTTTTATTTTTAAGCCTTATAATATAAATAATAGAATGAAACCGTTTTCGTAAATTCACAGTATTGATAATTGGTACAAAGAAGCTTATCAAATTACATTCGTTTCCGTTAATGTCAATCGATAAAGTATATTTATAGCTATAAGTTATAGTATTTGATAAGTTTTTGACCAGCATTTTTCTTAGAATCAACTATCAATGTTGTGAACATCGTATAGTACTTATTCGTGTAGTCGTGAGGTTAACGTCAACCTACCTGTACCCAGTGCGGAATAGTCGTTATTTTGTATTGTGTATTAAACATTTATAATGAGTAAACAGACATCACTTTCATCTTTTTTCATAAAACCTGTGGTAGTTAAAAATAATGAAAATGAAAAGACGGAATCAAATTCAAATGAACAAGAAATAGAGAAGGACGAAATGCCTAGAAAAAAGGTAAAAATATCAATGAACTACACATATAAATACATTGATAAATATATTGGTTATGGGTTTACTTATATAAATGAAAACGGAGTAGATTTGAAAATATGTACATACAATTATTAAAGAAATGTTTATTTTTAAATATAATTTAATTATATTATGACCTGTTATTAGTACAGTATATGA
>NW_021772989.1:0-740 GCF_005508785.2 Acyrthosiphon pisum | reverse complement strand
TACACGTATATATAGGACATAGGCATAGGCGCACATTGGGTGTGAATTTAGGGGGTGCTGGAATAGTTTATGTTACACATGTCCATGGGGGGGCTTTGTCCCCCCAACACCCCCCTCATAATCTTAATACTATAACTAACTGCATTACATTAGCTTTAAATTTGTAATTAGAATGGGGTACCTAACTTTGATTTCGCGGGGTAACTTTGATACCCATATATTTTTATTCACCAGAGTACCATGATAATTAAATTTTTTTTCATAAAATGGGGTTACTTTGATATCACATTAAGAAATATAGGTATCGAAATTGCCCGTTGTGTTACTTTGATAGCATATTAAAAAATATTGATATCTCAAAAGATAATTTCAGAATTTTAAAAATTAAAACGTTAAAATATTGAACTAGTTGTAACTAATATTTAATTTTGAGAGTTTTATCGTTAACACTACAGAAGTTATTCATTTAATAAAAAATGAAATTGTCATAAAACAGTAAAAAATTATCAAAGTTACCCCATTTTACTGTACTACTTTTATTTTTAAACTATGAGAACTTTTTTCGTATTTGTGATATCGAAAAATTAAAAACAATGTTGCACAGTCTATGTTCTCTTCTTCCTAGTAGGAACATTTGGTTGCATAACATGAACTATAAGTTTAGCCATAGTGGTTCTTATCCACGCAAAACCATTTTTACTATGTTTTACATTTGTAAAACGGAGACCACACATGCGTGT
>NW_021772988.1:0-675 GCF_005508785.2 Acyrthosiphon pisum | reverse complement strand
TTATCTTTGGGTATTAAAAAAAAAGTTGACCTATAATAGGTAGCTATAATAAAATCCAAAATTAATCATTTCATAATATCTATTAGGGTACTTATATGTTATAACGCGTTATACATCAAACAAAAAACCGTGGTAAAATCATAGATATATAATAGTATACTTTAGAAGTTTCAAGTACCCACGAATAATACTATACAATCACAACAAAATAACTAAAATAGTTATCCTAGGTTTTTAATATGTAATTTCGTCCAAATTTGTACTTAAAATGACTATAAAAATAAACTGTATAAATGTATTTTTTAAATTTTTTGGTAACAGAATTAATTACTTATGTGGGATCTTGTTTTAAATTTTTAATTCTTAGATACAAAAATTGAACATTTTATAAATTTTTAACTACAAAATAATTTTTCAAATTAAAATTTGATAAATTTTGTCAGAATTTGATCTTTAAATGCTTATAAAAAAAAATTGTGCCTATGTTTTTTTAATATTTTTCAACTGATATTGTAACAATATATCAGGAGCTTTGTATTAAATTTATACACTTTTTGGCCCAACAGATAAAACTTTATTGATATTTATAGAAAAAAAAACTAAAAAAATTGAAAACTGACCATGTCTGTACACAGCTCAAAAAGAATCAAATTATTTTCAAAATATAATGGTGTA
>NW_021772987.1:0-898 GCF_005508785.2 Acyrthosiphon pisum | reverse complement strand
CCATTAAAATTATTCTAATTATCAGATTCACAAATTGGCTATTTTAAATTTTTCCAATAAATTTAAAATTTTTATTTTCAGTATTTAAAAATAAAAATATTTTTTTTACATTATACGTGTAGTGCAAAAGACTGTAAAAATATATAAAAAATATATAAAAATAATTAAAAATATTGATTTAAACAAAAATTATTTCATCTAGTCGTCTTGTTAATATCTTTAGATTGAGAGGATGCCACACCCGCATGTGTTGTCTCCGTCTTTTAAATGTACAACATAGCAAAAAGTGTTTTGCGTGGGACAACTTTTCTCTCACCATATTTGTTGTAGACTTCACAATTTTCACAACACGTACAGAAGAACTTTATCTGTGCAACAACGTTTTTTTTTAATAGCACTATCCAATCATTTTTTATAAGCAAATGAAAAAATACAAAATGCTTAGAAGCCAATAACTTTTATTGTATTTATGTTATCTAAAATATAGGATTGTTTTATAAATTATAATAATTAATTATAAACAAGGAAACAATGAAAACGTGCTCACATTCATGGGCAGTCTTTTATCCTGCCAAAGATAAAGAGAAATATCGTTATCCTGTTTTCTAAGTTATTTTGTTGAATATTATTAGGTATGATCAATGTTACACAAATAAGTAAAAACAACATAACTATGACCTGTTCTATACAACATAAAATACCTACCTAAGCTAAAGATTATTTGTTATACTGTTATAGCAGGGAATGTTGGAACCATAGACCTATAAACTAAGTTTTTATTAATTTAGTTTATAGGTCTATGGTTGGAACATAATAGTGAATTAGTGAAGTACTCACTTAGTCACTTATTATGTTCCTCAATATACTCAAGGTACAACTTTTTTGTATTTATTGATAA
>NW_021772986.1:0-854 GCF_005508785.2 Acyrthosiphon pisum | reverse complement strand
CATAAAAAGTGTAAAGTAGATAGGTGTATTTGATTGTCTAGCTATCAGTCATCAAATCACATAGGTAGGCAATCCGACTGCGTCGGATCGTGGACAATATACGAAGCGTATATCGAATATACGAAGCGGTGGATTGCGGACCCCGTTAGTAACGTAGGTAGGTAAGATAATATTGTAGAATATAGTTTCTGTCAGTTAAAAGTTGAAAGTTATATAAGGATAAGTGATATGGATTGGACATAAGGCCTGCGCTTTGGTGGGTACGTTAAAAAGTTTGAGCGTCTAGCAATCCGTCACGAACGATGTAAATCATTAAATGGATGGGTTGGATACGATCCCCAGGATCTCTTGGCGTTTGACCGATTCTTTTGGTTGTTAAAATTGTTAAAAAGTGTTGAGCCGATGCTGTATTCGATTGTCTAGCTATCAGTCGTTAAATCACATAGGTAGGCAATCCGACTTCGTCGGATAGCGGACAATATTCGAAGTCTATATTGCCAGGTATGCAATCCACCTGCGGTGGATTGCGGACCCCGCTAGTTCCGTAAGTACGTCAAAAACTTCACGGAGAGTTTAGTTTTAACCTTATATCAAAGAAACGTACATATTATACTGTAGTAAATAGTGTTATGGATGTTGATGATATTAAATGTATATATATATTATATTATCTATTGTTGAATTCCACATATTATACCTATACACAATATAATTTCTATAGAATTTATATCACTATTATTATAGGCAGGTCATAGGTACATTATATTATAGGTAATAAAAATAAATAACTCTGTTCCCATCTGTACATATAATTATATAATGCCAAAATACTATACACAGTATGCACTAAGATT
>NW_021772985.1:0-795 GCF_005508785.2 Acyrthosiphon pisum | reverse complement strand
TTAAACTTTAAGCACTTATAAAAAAAAATTGTGACTAACGATTTTGGATTTTTTTTTATCACTGTGAGAACCAACCTTATAAGAAACCTTGTATTAAATTTTCAAAGTTTTCTATCCAACCCAAAAATTTGTTATCGTTATTTTAAAAAAAAAATACTTAGAAAAATTGAAAATTTCATTTGTCTATAAATAGCTCAAAAAAAGTCGAAACACTTTGAAAATTTAACCCTGTATAGACAACGCTAATATAAACATCTGTTGCAAATGCTCACAATGCTCAAGTGCTTACAATAATTATTTTTTGAGTTACAGTAAAATTAAGTTTTCGTTTTTGTCAAAAATTGGTTTTGCGTAAAAATTCGCGTTTTTCCGTTATTTTTTAAGGTTTTTCCTGCCGCTTTTGAAAAGTATTGGGAAATTTTCACTTTTGACCCCCCAAAGTACCAACTAGATTCACTTTCCTTTCAGAAAAGGTACAACTTTTGAAAATCGAAGCATTTTTACTGCTCCAAAAGTTGTCGTCAGACACAAAAAAAAAAAAAAAAAAAACACACATCATTGTAAAATCAATACATTCATCACTTCGTTCAGAATCTAAAAAAACCACACGCACGTTGAATACAATACAATATTACGACAACGCGACCAAACGTCAACTAAATATTTCAATAAAAATAAAAAGATAAAATAGTCATTTTACTTTTACCAAGCCCGTAGTAACGACGCATGTACAGATAATCTTATCCGTTCTGCGATTCGGCAATAATATATATAATATATATGTATAGTCATTAG
>NW_021772984.1:0-1208 GCF_005508785.2 Acyrthosiphon pisum | reverse complement strand
GATTAATTTTTTCAATATTTTTATTACTGTTTTACATATTAAAACACCATTGATGACACTATTTTGTTCACTAATAATTATAATATTATGTAGTGTGCTACTACATACTACGTCACCGTGAATTGATATAATTTCTTTGTCACTGGGTCAATTGCTGTGAATAGTAACTCCAAGATGAGACGGAAACACATATATTATTTACTTTTTTATGTCAAACTTTTTTAAATACCAATTAATAGTTGTACATTCAATATTATAGTGACTTGGTAGACTACTAATTTATTCATTTTAGTGGAGTAATGCCACTGTACAAATTGCTGTTAATTATTTTAATACATATTATAATGTTATTTTTATGCAAACAACGTTTTAACAATATTTATTTTATATTATAAGTCAATATTCATACAATTGAGGTTGTATTTGTTTTGTCATTGTAGTCTATTGATTCTAAAATCTTTTAATGACGTTGTATTTCTTTATTTGTTACATAATATCTACGTTAATTTCACTGACATTCTTAGAACCCTTATAACTATTATCTTATTTGATCCACACACATAATATATTGTGTTGTAATAGTATGAACTATATGTTATTGTAACTAATAGAAATTAAAAAAATTATTCATACCGTATGCGCAGTACACACATAGTAATCTAAAAATATCCAGGAAAAGGAAAATAAAATATAAACGTAAATGAAATATGTACTTAGTGATGTTTTATTGATCATCTGAAAAAAACATAACAAATAAACGTAGAAAATTGTTTGTTGAGAAAAAATGTTCCTGTTAAAAACTTACTTCTTTTTCAATTTTTTCCTGCTCTCGGTACCTGAAAATAATATGTTTAATTAGAATTATTAATTTCAAAAACTAAAGTATTTATATTATATCCTTACATCTTTTTGCCCCGGATACATATGATGCATCACTCATTCCCTAAAAATGATGTGTTCAATTAGAATTATCAATATCAAACACTTAATATATAAATATATCCTTACGACGTTTGGCGGTGGGGCTTCGGGTCCCTCCCGAGCAGTGACGTAGAGCTCCTGAAAATAATGCGTTTGATTAGACAAAACTTGATGTTTTTTTTTGATATACTATATTATACTAATATATATCCTTACGTCTGCCGTCGTCGCTGCGGCTCGGCTGTGACTGGCCTTCTGAAAATAATTTGTTTAATTAGATTTATAAA
>NW_021772983.1:0-2223 GCF_005508785.2 Acyrthosiphon pisum | reverse complement strand
AATATCTATGTTAAGTCCGTCGACTCCGTCCGGAACACGGTCAAAAAAAATAAAAACCACGTGCACGTCTACGTCAAGCGTCATACCGGCATTGTTCACCTGGCGCTTTCATGAGCTAAGTACTGCTACTTAAGAAGCCCGGTGGTTCTTGGAATTTATATTTTCGGGTAGACAATTTTCCTGGCTTTCCGAATATATATGTTAAGTCCGTCGACTCCTTCCGGAACATTGCTAAAAAAATTAAAAACCAAGCGCGGGTATACGTTATACGGAATGCGCTCATTGGTTACCTGGGTCTTTCGCGCGCTAAGTACGATTACTTATGAAGCCCGGTGGTTCTTGGAATACATATCGTCGGGTAGAGAATTTTCCTGGCTTTCCGAATATATATGTTAAGTCCGTCGACTCCTTCCGGAACATTGCTAAAAAAATTAAAAACCAAGCGCGGGTATACGTTATACGGAATGCGCTCATTGGTCACCTGGGTCTTTCGCGCGCTAAGTACGATTACTTAAGAAGCCCGGTGGTTCTTGGAATACATATCGTCGGGTAGCAAATTTTCCTGGCTTTCCGAATATCTATGTTAAGTCCGTCGACTCCTTCCGGAACATTGCTAAAAAAATTAAAAACCAAGCGCGGGTATACGTTATGCGGCATGCGCTCATTGGTCACCTGGGTCTTTCGCGCGCTAAGTACGATTACTTATGAAGCCCGGTGGTTCTTGGAATTTATATTTTCGGGTAGCAAATTTTCCTGGCTTCCTGAATATCTATGTTAAGTCCGTCGACTCCTTCCGGAACATTGCTAAAAAAATTAAAAACCAAGCGCGGGTATACGTTATACGGAATGCGCTCATTGGTCACCTGGGTCTTTCTGCGCGCTAAGTACGATTACTTATGAAGCCCGGTGGTTCTTGGAATACATATCGTCAGGTAGAGAATTTTCCTGGCTTTCCGAATATATATGTTAAGTCCGTCGACTCCTTCCGGACATTGCTAAAAAATTAAAAACCAAGCGCGGGTATACGTTATACGGAATGCGCTCATGGTCACTGGGTCTTTCGCGCGCTAAGTACGATTACTTAAGAAGCCCGGTGGTCTTGGAATTTATATTTTCGGGTAGCAAATTTTCCTGGCTTTCCGAATATCTATGTTAAGTCCGTCGACTCTTCCGGAACACGGTCAAAAAAAATAAAAACCACGTGCACGTCTACGTCAAGCGTCATACCGGCATTGTTCACCTGGCGCTTTCATGAGCTAAGTACTGCTACTTAAGAAGCCCGGTGGTTCTTGGAATTTATATTTTCGGGTAGACAATTTTCCTGGCTTTCCGAATATATATGTTAAGTCCGTCGACTCCTTCCGGAACATTGCTAAAAAAATTAAAAACCAAGCGCGGGTATACGTAACGCATTGTCTGGCTGTTGTGTGCAGTGCTATGCCGCCTTTGCGGATCCATTTTATAATACTTAAAAACATAATATGAGGGTTTTCCTGACAACAAAATATTTCGTGACGAATCTTTTGCCGCTATCTTGTGGTTAGAAATGGAAGTAGATCATACAAACGGCTATATAAAAAGTGGGCGCCTAGAAAATACTGTAATGCAACCGAGCATACAAGGGCTCTTATCACTATCCACACGAAAAAATTGGTCACCTAGCTTTGGTCACCCAACTTCACACTCGTAAAAATACCATTTGTCTTAGCGTCACCGATTTCGGTTGAAGTAAACCATCTACAACAAATAATAGGTAAGACAGAACATAATAATTAATATTCTATAACGAATTCAATAATATTTTATGAACATATAAATATTACTACTTAGCGTTTTATTGTATCGGAGAAATAAATAATATTGGTACCACACCATCTCTGAACAGTAGTTATCATAATTCATAACCGAAGCAAAAAAAAATTCAATGTCAATATTATTGTTTTAAGGAAACACGGCTAAACACACATTGAGTATATGAATAGCAAAATTCAAATTATTATACATACTATTGTAATCCAATATAATATGCTCGTGTCACGATGTTTGTTGTTGCACTTCTTTTCACTTCTCGACCGATGTTAATGAATTTCTTTTTCGAATATTTGGCGGGCATGAGAATACCTACGCCGTAATGTATTTTTCTCCCTCCTAGTTCTTACCGGAGGAGATGCCCAAATGGGGATTGGTTGCCATTGGTAATCGTGCAGATAAGGTGAAAACATG
>NW_021772982.1:0-961 GCF_005508785.2 Acyrthosiphon pisum | reverse complement strand
CACAATTTTTTGTTTTTTTCGACATTTTTGTACTCAGGGTGAGTATCATCCCATAAAAATGGTCTGGTTTGTACTTCCGAAATTAAAATTTCTCGCATAGCATTATTGATATTTGATTTTGACATTATGAAGTATGAAATGAATACAGAGTAATTTACAAAATATGTGTTCACTATAAGCAGTATGAACTACAACTACAATGGTTTACCCATACTGCGTACAACTCAACAACAGAAATCTTCTGAACATATTTATCTATTATTTTGGAAACTTGGTACAATTCTTTAAATAGCAAAATAAACAAATTATGATTGTTTTGACGTTCGTCGAGTATTAAGACCAGAATTTTAATCATCAAGACTATTTTTACATTGAATCATATTATATTAATAAATAAAATATCATCATTAAAATAAATATTTCATGAGCGGCGAGCGGTGAAATTCAAACATGTTTGATTTGAGACACGCCGCCCCGCTACCGCTCGCCGCTGCCGCTCGCCGCTAGTAACCAATGTACACACTCCGATTTAAATTATATGAGTTTAAATTTTTTTCCCAACGCGCCGCTCGACGCTCGCCGCTCGCCGCTCGCCAATGTACACGCGGCACGCACAATATATTAATATGTATTTTTACAATTTTTCAGTTACTGTTGTAACAATAAATTTGAAGTCTTATATACATTTTTAAGCTTTTTGACCCAAAGAATAATTTTTTATTGATATCTATAGAAATAAAAACTAAACAAATTGGAAACTGAAAATGTCCGTAAACAACTCAAAACAAAACAAAATATTTAGAAAAGATTATGGTATATGCTTATATAAACATTCAGTGAAATGTTCATGTATCTATGACCATTTGTTTTTCAATGACACCAAAAATCAAAATCAATTTTGTCGAAATCCAATTTTGCGTAAATAATACTAAAAATGTGTCTGTTTTCGAACAAATACACA
>NW_021772981.1:0-400 GCF_005508785.2 Acyrthosiphon pisum | reverse complement strand
CACACCCCCTATTACCCACTCTAAAAATCACATAAAAATATACTGTATATTTTTGTTACAACTTATAAAATATAATAACAAACTCAAAAGTAACTAAATAAAAACAATTCATTTTAACTACCTATTTATTTAAATAGTTCCATAATTTATCATAGGTTTGTTCTTTATTATCTTAAATAATAATATTTTAAAGGTAATTGATTAAATAATAATACAAAATATATAAATAATTATTAAATCTATGGTAAGAAAAATTATCACGTGCATTTTGATAAAAATGCAGAATGATGCAGCGTCCCGTGCGTGCCTCTTCAAAATGAGAGTAGGGGTACGCTAAAATGTCTGAAAAATTAGTTGGGGTACTCCGTCCCCCTGCGTCCCCCCCCAAGTCGAGCACTGG
>NW_021772980.1:0-824 GCF_005508785.2 Acyrthosiphon pisum | reverse complement strand
AACGTCGGGCTTGAGCTAGACCGTTAGGGACGTATAGTTTCGAGAATTGACGGCCCGGTCTTCACATGCGTTTCCACGGTGACGGCAAAGTTCGAAGGGGCCCTCGCCCGGTACGTCGGTCGATCGGGCCGCGTAGAGTGAAAATGGGATCACGCGTTTTCCGATTTCGGTTATAATGATCTTTTTTTTACGGTTTCCGTATGCTCGTAACCCGGAGAATCCAAGCCCGAAGACGGCGTACGAATAGACAGTTTTTTTCCTCGTCAATCCCCCACTTCCCTTCGAGTGACCTTTCTCGACGGTCTGTACGATTGCGATGTCTAACTTTCGTTCTGCTGGTACGATCGTTTTTAAAATTTAACTGTACAACGATTTCGGTAATAGAATCGTAAATGACGTCTTGTGCCGAAGCTCTGCGATCATTATTTAAGAAGTTATAGGAGTAACAAATAGTTGGAGCGTTAGTCATTCGAATCGGTCGGTGCCTGGGATGCGGTCCGGTGACACCCTCGGCTTTCAGTTACTTACCGTGCACTCCTCAATACCTACTTTACCCACGAAATAGACCGTTTCAAAAGGTCAGTACCACGTCGCGAACCGGGATTCGACGGTACGCGCGAATTAATGGCCCGAGTCGCTGATAAGAGACCGGCCCGGGCATTCTAAAATGCAAAGAACAGTCGGCTTGAAACAATTATCGTTCGCTGACTTGGCCGAGACTGCGCGGGGCAGTCTGTAACGTGGCTCTTCGCTCGTCGGGGAAAATCGCTGCGTTTCAGTTATCGGCCCTCCCCACAAATTTGACTGGACAGACCGTTAGGGAC
>NW_021772979.1:5854-6786 GCF_005508785.2 Acyrthosiphon pisum | reverse complement strand
ATAATAAACATTTTAAACAATAGAAATCTATCTCTAAATGTCAATAAAACTGTGTTTATGCCATTCTCAATTAATAAAACAGATTGTAACTTCAATACTATAGCAGTACATGGCTGCGTCAATAATAAAATATGTAGTCAGGAAAACTGCAAAATAATTAAAATGGTTGGAAAAATTCGATATTTGGGCGTTATATTTGATAACAACTTAAAATGGAATTTTCATATTAATAATTTATTAGGAAAGCTACGTTTTATTACATTTAAATTGATCAAACTCAAAAAAGGCGGGTAAGTCGTGGATGTCGCTCTGCTGTACAGTAGGTTACAAGTAGGTTACTGTAATGGATGGAATTAAATTTGAATCCAATGATATTATATCATTGTATACGAAAAACGATTCTGAACGGAGATGATTTGTCAGTCTAGGATATATTATTTTTAAAGAAAAACTTATGGAGAACCTTGTACCAAATTTTAAAAACTTAGTTATAAAAGAAAAAATTTTTACGATTTTTCAACCACTAAATTACTGTCAAATTTTCGCAATTTTGACATATTTCGTATAAATTTGAACTTTAAATGCTTATAAATAAAAATTGTGACAATGTATTCCTTTTATTTTGCAACTGCTATTGTAAAAATATGTTAGGAGCCTTGTATTAAATTTCCAAATCTTAGAATTAAAAAGAAAAACTTTTATGAATTTCTGTTTAAGATTATTTGAACATTGCCGTAATTTTTACGTATTTAGTCAAAATTTGAACTTTAAATGCTTATAAAAAAAAATTGTGCCTATGTATTTTTATAATTTTTGAATGGGAGTTAGAACAACATATGTGGACCCTTCTATTAAATTTTCAAGTATTTTGTCCCAGCTAATTTTTTTTTATCACATTTATAAAAAAAAAATCAAAAAAAATCGATTATTTC
>NW_021772979.1:1823-4094 GCF_005508785.2 Acyrthosiphon pisum | reverse complement strand
TCTCTGAGGGCGTATCAGGTTTGCTCTGGTCCTGGCCGCGACGATTGCTCTGTCGATCCAGGTAGGTGCGGCGTACAGCAGTTGGCTGTCCACCACGGTGCCGAGCAGCTTCCTCTTCCACTCACTGGGGCCTCCTATGTTCGGCATCAGCCTGGCTAGTGCGGCTGCCGTGCGTGAGGCCTTCTTCGTGACAATGTCCACGTGGGGCGCGAAAGTCAGATTTTTGTCTAGGATCACGCCGAGGTATCGGATCATCCCGTAGAGTGTGATCGGGTGACCTCCGATCGATAGCCTCGGGGGGACGTAGGCTCTTCTCCTGGACAAGATGACAGCTTCGGTTTTCTGGTGTGCCAGCTCCAGCCCGTGGCTCGTCATCCACTCGTCTATTTTCAGGAGCACGGGGTTGACCAGGTCCTCCAACAGCTCGCCCGTCACTGCCGTTCCGACGACTGCCAGGTCGTCCGTGAATCCGATGAGCTGAACCCCGGGAGGCACCTCCATCTTCAGCAAGGAGCTGTAGGCCACGTTCCACAGAGCCGGTCCGAGCACGGAGCCCTGTGGGACCCCGCAAGTCACAGGTCTTGGTGTCCTCTCGGCTCCGGTCAACAGCGTCCTGTCGGACAGCCACAACCTAAGCATCTCCACCAGGTACTCGCGCGTTTGGATGCGTCTGAGCGCTTCGTCGATCACTGGCCACCTCAGGGAGTTGAACGCGTTCTTCACGTCCAGGGTGACCAGGACGCACAGGCTCTTCTTGCGGGGAGGAGCGGCTGCTTGGGCTGCGATTTCCAGGACGCTGTTGACCGCAGACTCGGTGCTGATGCCCTTGCGGAATCCGTACTGGTTGGGCGCTCTCCTGAGGCCCTCGTACTCGTCCAGGTGCTTCTCCAGACGTTGGAGCAGCAGCCGTTCCAGTAACTTGACCGTCGTGTCCAGCATACAGATGGGTCTGTAGCTCGATGGGGCGTCGTGGGGCTTGTCCGCGCCTTTCCTGATCAGCACTAGACGGGCTCTTTTCCAGCGAGGTGGAAACGTGAGGCCGCCTAGGCAGTCATTCAAGGTCTTCAGCACCGCTTGGCTCTGCGTGGTGACGAGGGCCCTGAGGATCTCGTTCGGGACCCCCGACGGTCCGGGAGCCTTCCCTGGCGAGAGTCTGCGGGCGGCCAATTTCAGTTCGTCGGAGGTAAACTCTGGGACGCTTCTCTGGAACTCCGGAACGCCGGTTTCTGGGTCGAACATCCGGAACAGGTCGCAGACAACCGACGAGGGCGCGATGCTCCAGTCCGTGGCGGGAGCTGCCGGAAACAAGGAGTCTGCTATCTGGGCCTCTCTGCCCCTGGAATCCGCTGCGGGGTCGCGGGTGCCGAACTTCTTCATCAACAGCCTATACGGTCTTCCCCAGGGGTCCTTGTCCACCATTGAGCAGAGGTCTGCCCAAGCCTTCGACTTGGCTGCCCGGATCGCGATCCTGAGGTCCCTCTTGGCCGCGGAGTAGCTACACCTGGCTTCCTGTAAGCCCGGGTGGCCGGCGCGCCTTAGACATGCCTGGTACCGTCTTCGGAGTGCCAGAGACGATCGGCGTAGCTCGGCGGTCTCGTCGCTCCACCAGTAGACGGGACGTCTGGCTCCGGGGTCGGGCCTCTTCTTCGGCATGCTGGCGTCGCAGGCGCCGAGGAGGAAGTCTTCAATGTTGTCTGCAGCTGCTAGGGCCTTCTCCGCGCTTACGTATCTATTGACAGGATATGGGGATTACCAATGCCACAAGTAGATATGCGAATATATGTATATGTACGCGACATATAGACCAGGATGTGGTAACTGATAAATATTTAGTAATTCGCAAAAAAGATGGCTTTCTGCACAACAACACAGATAATAAATTAGCTGTCAGCACATTATGGCGAATACTCAGATTAGATAGGAATATTGCAAATGCGTAGGTTGAGTCGATGGTCACACGGACCACATCTGGTAGAGACAAGATAGCGAAACGATAGGCAGAGGGAGCAGGGACCCGAATATAAAAGGGAGCCTGAAACAGCCTGTATTCAGACGTATCTACTCCAGAGCATAACAAGCACCTTCACGTCACTCTGTGTAGTAACTTGTCATTTGGACTTAGACAAAATTACTGAAGAACATTTTAATAGACTACAAAGTATCTTTTCATCTGTCTACATTTATTTATAAACTACCCTGTCAACATCTTCATCATCAACACGAGTGGTCTCGCTTCCTGCAAAATCATAATATACTCGTAGTTAACGGCTA
>NW_021772979.1:0-1018 GCF_005508785.2 Acyrthosiphon pisum | reverse complement strand
GCTTAGAATAAAAATTTAATCTTCAACTTAAAACTTCAAACTTTTAATAAATTTAGACTTTTAAATTGAAATATTAATAAATAAAATGTTTCCCATTCGTAAATAAATAATATACATGTAGGTTTAATATATTATTTTAACTATATAGTTTACTATATAATATTTACTGTATATTAACTATATAATTTTTATTAACTAAAGGAGAATTTCTATTTTCCTTGGCTTCTTGGTCATCTCATCTAACACTTCATCTGGTTTAGGAATTAGGAATGGGTAATGTAGTACAAGTCACAATGTTATATTATATACATAATACAGGTAACATATTATTCAAAATTAACATTTTATAAAATGTAAATTAAGATTTCAGAGATGTTACAATTACCTAACCTAAAGTACTATTTCAAGTTTTCTTGACTTTTTGGACATTTTATCTAAGACTTCATCTGGTAAAACATTGATATATGTACTGCCAACAACGTTAATCCATTCAAATGATCGTAAAATAAAATGTTAGTATTTTTTTAATGTTAGTTGGACATTAGTTTAAATTTAAGAGTGTTATACTTCAAGCATTAAGTTTCTAGTGCATGTCTTAACCCTCTTTAACGTTGAAAACATTCTTTCAGGGGTGGATGTTGAAACAGGCAGTACACATAAAATTTTTAATAGCTTATTCAAATTCGTAAAAATAGAGGAACTGCAAATTTTAAGAGCATCCAGGCCAGTTTTAATTACTTCATTATTTTCCAATAACTTTGTTCGCCAGATTTTTAGTTCAGCTAGACTGTTGTCTTTATTTATGTGTGGTGAATAAAACTCCAGTAGTACCTTAGTATTAGGTCTATGAATTATACATACTTTATAATAATTAATAATATGTATGATAATATTTAACATAACTAAAAAATTAAATTAAATTAAAACTAATTAGGTACACATAACACTCTACATTATTTTTCTGAGTGAACCAAAACTATCGAAGAACTATAAATTACGCATAAAAAAGTTCATGGGG
>NW_021772978.1:0-4609 GCF_005508785.2 Acyrthosiphon pisum | reverse complement strand
GACACACACTGGTGAGAAACGGTACACGTGCACGGAGTGCTTCCGCACATTTTCGTTCTACAAGAGCATGAAGAATCACAAGTGTTCGGTGGCTACCGGCGGGGTTGACAATGACGACAGCGATGTGGATGATGTCATCTGTACTGGGAGGATGGAAACAACTACAGATTCAATGCCTTCCACCATATTGCAAAAGATTACTGAACCAAACGAGTCCACGTTGAACCAGTCTGGAGACGACAACAACGGCAGTGGTGTTCCAGCATTTCCCGTCAGCTGCAATTTATCCAACAGCTGGACACCCAATTAGGAAGTGCTTTGGAACTATTTAATTATAAATTGGTATAAATTATGGGAGATTTTCCGGTGACCTATTCATGTTCATGGTCTGACTAGCTATAAAAAACCCAAATTTTTTGGTTAAATCTTCCTGGCCTGCTTAAACAATTTCCAGGCCTGAAATATTGTCTCATTCTGCCCTGGCTGTGTGGGACTGAAAATTAGTTGGAACTCCTTATTAAATTTCATGAGAGTTAATATTATTTTCTTGACACTGAGGTGGAAACGCCTAGTTAGAATTTATTATTGAAATATATTTATATATCTATACTACATAGTATATATACTATTTCTGTCTATATTTGCGACCATAGTTTTATATGATTTTAGTTTTATATGATTTTAATTTTATACATATTTTATTATTATTTATTATATAATTCTGTGCCCCGGAGGTAAAGGATACCATGTCCATTTTTTTACAAAATTGAGTTAGCTCCATGTCCTTGTACATTTTTTGCTCTATGTAAAGGTATACTGCACTATGACCAGTTATCATTGGTAACGGAATTAAAACAATGGAAAATAAAACCATGTTCACTTTTATTTAGGCAAACACAATTTGCACCTGTCTCCTGTAAAATTATTTTGTGACATGGTGTCATTTACCTCCAGGGTACAGAATTATTATTTATCATCTACTCTAGTAGCGACTAGCGACCCAAAAAAGATGAATCTTTATATATGAGTGGAGTTTACCGCTATGCAGATTATGACGTATATGGGCCACAAAAATGATGTAAATGAAAAAATAAATTAAATCATTGATTGTATACCTATTTCATTTTCATATTGCCTTTAATATTATGTTACAACCGTAATATTCACATGTATGTTAGCTGTTTAGGTATGCCTGTATGTGTAATTTAAAAATAAAAATATCAAAACACTTTTTAGTGTTTTTTAATAATTCATACATATTAAAAATATAAATATGGAATCATGAAAGATAATTAAGAAAAAAATATTGTCTTATATATGCAGTCTGTGAGGATGATCCACCAAGCAAGCTCAACTCAATTTTATTTTATTCTATTAAGTTTAGACTCTAAACATTTCACGCTCTAAACTTTAGAGCGTGAAATGGCTACTATAGCCTCCAACACATAGTGGATTTGGTGGAACAAAGTTAGAACTTGGTTATTCTCATAAAATAATCCCAAAACTAAAAGTAATGGTATCAACAGATTAAACAACTGTTACCTATACTGAAACATTCTGTAGGTATAAGTCATAAGTGATGATTTGTTTTATATAAATGGTCGGGACAACATTTTTTGAATTACCAATTAAGTTTAATCAAAACATGTAGTTATAAAAGGTATACATTTGCTCCAAAAATTAACAAAATGACCTAACATTACAATAAATGTACAAAAAAATTCAAAATAAAACTTTAAGTTATCAATATTCCCTGATGTATGATGTGTGAACGGATTTTGTACTTGAAAACCATTGGCTGGGACTTCATTATTGTGGTGAAAGTAATTTATTTTACTATAAAGCGTTAGTACAACAGTAGGTTAAATTCATTTTTGCGAAAAAAATTACATTTGTAAAAAATATATTTTATGTGTATATTATTAAATATAATAATATACCTACCTTAAAAGTTTTATATAGGTACGATACCTATATAAACCTAAGGTACCTACGAATCAAATTAAAAATTACGACAAAATAACTAAAACCGTTATTCTTGGATTTAATATGTAATTTTGTCAAAATTTGAACTTAAAATTTATATAAAATAGAACTATACCTATATATTGTTGGTTAAAGTTTGAACTATTTATGAGAATCCTTTTTTAAATTTCCAATCCTTAGCCATAAAAATTGAACATTTTATAATTTCTTAACTACAAAATAATCTGAAAATGTTCGATTTTTTGGTAAATATAGGAAAACTCAAGAGGAATCTTGTATTACATTTTCAAAGCTTAGATATGAATAGAAACATTTTTATGAAATTCTAACTAAAAATAATTGGCAAATTTTCGTGATTTTGAAGAATGTTGTCAAAATTTGAACTTTAAATACTTATAAAAAAAAATTGTGCCTATGTATTTTTAATATTTTTTAACTGCTATTGTAACAATACATCAGGAGCCTTGTATTAATTTTTCACGCATTTTTACCCAATAAATAAAATTTGATTGATATTTATAGAAAAAAAACTAAAAAAATTGGAAACAGAAAGTGTTCCTAAACAGTTCATAACAAATCAAAATATTTTGAAAATTGTATCATGTTTAGAAAATGCAAATATAAGCGACTAGTGCAAATTTCATGTATATACGTTCATTTGTTTTAGACACCAAAAACCAAAATCGATTTTGTGGTAAACCGATTTTGCGTAAAAATGCCCGTTTTTCCTTAATTTTTATATTGTTTTTCTCGGTGCTTTTGAAAACTATTGGGAATTTTAAATGTTGACCTCCCCAATGCACCAAAAATATTCTATTTCCCATCGAACAAGATACTGTAATACTCGAAGCATTATTTCGACTACTTATTGTGTACACAGGCACAAAAATAAAAAAATAAAAAAAACACATCATTGTAAAATCAATACATTCATCGCTCCGCTCAGAATCTAAAACATTGGTACCTAACTAGGTATAAAGGTTACCACATTTTTTTTTATTTGTATATTGAGTTAATTTTGTTATAGTTTATTGGTTTGTATTAAAATAAGTTTATAAGCCGAGAATTAAGCACACACGCAGAGTGAGCTTTCCTAACTTGGTTATTTTTACATTCAAACTATTAAAATATCTCGATTTTTAGTAATCTTATGGTTTTTAAATAAAAAGTTATGATCATTTTGAAATTTGGGTACAGTTGCAAAAAGGTCATAACTTACTTATAAAAATAATAGTATGTGGACTTATAATGATTTGTGTTTGATTACAAATAAGTTCAGTGATATTATTTTGTTTTTAATTACTCCGTTTTGATAAAATGACGAGTATATTATTACTCTTATGATGACTTGGCTTGTAATATTAAAATTATGGAATTAATAATTATAGCATATTAATATATTATAAAGAAATGTTATCAAACTTATCGGCTGCGCTTTGATTGTTCATTTCATAGACCTAGTTAATAGGCCTATGGTTCATAGTTTCATACCATAAAATTAAGTTCCTTGGAGTTATTATGATTTCAAATTAATAAAATAATATAATATACCTAATTGTTAATATGGTTTTATGGTAAGACATTAGGTAGATAAATATATAAATTAACAATTTTTGTATTTACTACCTAGGTGTTTTTAATTTTAATTAAAATACCTAGTAGGTACACTATTTCAAGAACTTATATAGAAAAAACTAAGAGCAAATAAAATGTTGGCTATGATGGTTATGATACGTCGATAATCGATATATATAGGTATATATACGTAAACTGTCCGTCGACAAAATAATATTTAACATGTTACAAATTATAATGTTATGACTTATGATTATTGACCAATAATGGTATTTTCCACAAATTACCAATTAGTAGTTAGTACACGATCTAGGGTGTAGCGATAACTAAGTTCCTGCGTGATACACATCACATATTAATATCATAATTCATAATATGTTTTTTTCAGGCAAATTAAAATTGTTAGATATCTAATTCAATAATCTAATATAATAATTAAATTTTCACGCGGAGAAATATCAAATATAATATGTATTAAGAAATTTAACATTTTTGAAAGCCTGGGGTCATGGCCTCAGTGCCCCTCCCTTGGAGCCACGCCTGTTACCACGTATTCATCCCATTCCGAGGGCTTCCCCTTATAGGGGAAATAAATGCAGTAGGTAAGTACCTACTAAGTTCAATACTGTCTACGAAAATCTTTCACATTTTTAGAATGACTTAATACAAATGTTTATTTTTGTTTGTATTTGGAAATATGTTTAAAAGTTTATCTGGCTCAACAAAAATGTAAAACCGATTGATAATAATAAGTATAACAAATAATTTTGATACCTTATGGATTATATAATATATTAGCTTCATTGGATAAAACTGTTGAAAATATTACCATAGTAACGTATAGATTGGTATTTTTCAAGTTCCTCGAGTCAAATTTTAACTTATTAAAATTGTTGTTCCTCCTGTTTTATTCCTATAGTATTTACTCTTTAAGTCTTACTACAGTCTAAAACTCCTACTTCATGTTGGATGTTGCCTATTGCTGTTAGGTATAGTGTTACGAGTTATTGAGTGGTGAGTGTTATCACAAACGTTGACCACTGTTTTT
>NW_021772977.1:0-792 GCF_005508785.2 Acyrthosiphon pisum | reverse complement strand
TGACATGATTTGTTAACAGTGAAAAATTAATTAGTACAAACACAAATTGGTTAAGAATTAAACTGTTTATTTAACTTGACTGTTAATTTGTGAAATCAAAATCAAATATAATTATTTTATTCATAATTTTTTTAACTGTAAATACATAATACATATTATTAATCATAGTATCTCTTATAAATTTATTATTAACACAACATAAAATACTGAATTAATATTTTAATTTAAGTTAATATTAAATATTATATTATTTCATGTTTTATTATTCATCTAATTTTTATGAAATTGAAATTTGAAAATTATGTGATAGACATATTTATTTTTTATTCAACTTTCTTTTTATTTGATACACAACTTACATAATATTATAGTAGGTATTATAGTAGGTTGATTACTGTACACATCTTAAATTGTACGTTTATGTTGAATAGATAGTAGTTGAAAAATGAATTGATACAAACACCAATTAATTAAAATTTAAACTGTTTATTTAACTTAAACGTTAATTTGCGAAATCAAAATCAAATATAATTATTGTATTAATAATTTTCTACCTGTAAATACATAACACATATTATGAATCATAGTACCTATTATAAATATATTAACACATCATAAAATACTGAATTAATATTTTTAAATTAAATTTAATATTAAATATTATATTTTTTCATGTTTTATTATTCATTTGATTTTTTATTTCACTGAAATTTGGAAATTAATTAAGCATATTTAATTATAATCAATCATATTAATATTTAAAACATAACTTATTATTTAAAAAAAAAAAAA
>NW_021772976.1:0-822 GCF_005508785.2 Acyrthosiphon pisum | reverse complement strand
CGTCGAAACGGCTTAAGAGTCGTTGATTTGACTCGACTTCTCAACTCAGTAGGTAGGCAGGTCGGTTAGGCGTAGGTAGGATTGTCCCGGAGGTCGTGGGTTCGATACCGGCCGCCGCGGTTCGAATTAATTTGCGGCGGCCGTGTTGAATCGGAATTATTTTTTTCGCGTTTTTTTTTTCGGTATTTACATTTCGCTATCACTTCCGCCGTTATCGTATTTAACGAAAACTTTCCGTTTTTTTTTTTCAAAATTTGAGTAATACCGCATCTACGGTCTTCGTACGGCCCCGTTTAAGTCTTATTCGCGTATCCGCCAAATTTATGAGTCGTCCGCAGCAGTAATTCGCTCGCGTCGAGTGCCGTGGCGGAGATTGGGTGGTAGCTGACAGTGTCGTTATTACTTTATACAGGCATGAATATATGCGTCGAAAAGTTCTATTTTTTTTTTATATATTTACATGTTTTTTTTTTTTTTAATTCGAAAAGCTGCATTATTATATTATATTTTACTGCCTTTTGCCTTTTAGCTTATTCGGTTATTTGATTTGTCATAAATGTACACGATATAGCCACCGAGGTACGTAGGTACATGCATATTATAATAAATAAATGTATAAATATTAAGAGTCGATACCGTGGCTGGGTCGGGTTAGTTGAATTATATAATAAAATATCCTAGCTCGAGTTGACGCAGATTGTATTAAAATATATTATTATTCATCGACTGATCGCTTTGCCATAGGTAGGATTTTATATGAACATTAAATCAAATTTATAAATAACACTATTTAATTGATCTAATAGGTATTTAATACTATGG
>NW_021772975.1:0-1180 GCF_005508785.2 Acyrthosiphon pisum | reverse complement strand
AGCTGTTATATATTACGTCCTGCACGGGAAATCCGTGCAGGGCATTAACGAGTTAAAAAGTTAAAGTTAATTTAATTTTTTTTTAATTTTATTATATTTCACTAATTCAGTCTATTTCGTTTTCATCTCAAAAAATATTTACTGTGAATTGTTTAAGGTTAAAAAAATATATCATTCCAATTTAACTTATATGGAAATACTTGGAAGAAAATTATAAGTTTTATAAGCAAATCAACTTTTTTTTACTTAAAAAAGTTAACAAAAAGTGTGTGGTATTAACTTTTAACTTAACTGAGTTCACATATAGTTAAATTAACTTTTAACTTTTAACTTTTTGTTATTGGTGCACATGAATTTAACTTAACTGAGTTAAGAAAATCATTAACTTCCCAAGCCTATTGGTATTACCAGATATTGGAAAAGTTATAATGTGTACAATGCACATGTTGTCATATGCTTTGGCAAAGTAGTTGACTTTGGAGCATAAATTAAATAGTTGGTAGATTTTAAGAATGATTTTGGGCTCGCATAGCTTAAATAATGAGTAGATTGAAATACCATCTGGACCTGGCGCTTTGCTGTTTGAGAGCCTCCTGATTATGTTCCAGACTTCACACGGAGAGAAAAAAGTAATTTTTTGGAATATGAGATTATTGTGTTGCTCAATATTTTCAATGACTCATTGTGTTTGAAATTTGAAATTGATGGATTATTGAGTCTCCGGCAGCAGGGACGGATTGGGCCATAGGGAAATCGGAAAATTCTCGATGGGCCGCGTACTAATTAGTAAATAGTAGGTAGACGTAAATATAATTTATTAATTAATACATATTATTATTTGAAATTTATATTATTTATATTTAAATATGAATTGTCATTCAAAACCTCGATATCAGCACTTGGCAGTTCAGCACAATTTGATTAATTTTAAAACTCAATTACTAAGCACTTAACTAGAAATAATTCATAAAATATTTTATATTACAATAGCAATAGTTGCGAATTATAAAATAAAATGGAAACAGATGGATCAGGCTGTACTAAAAAACGAAAAGGAGGAACTGAAAAAATTTGAGACAAAAATAAAAAAATACTACTTTTAGAAGCAAAGGTTTATTTTAGACCTATAATAAGATTTATTTTTAGAGTAATGATAGCAATACGCCAATATTTGCTTGTA
>NW_021772974.1:0-922 GCF_005508785.2 Acyrthosiphon pisum | reverse complement strand
CCTCCTATAACTTCTCTGCCCTATTTATGACCTTTTCAATTTACAAAAGTTTCCAAAAACTTAATCACATTAAAATACATAAATGTAACGATGGTAAGAGTTGTAGTTACTTAAGTATTTGCTTAACTATTAAAGAAGTTTCAAGTACGCGATACTTAGGTATCATTTTTGATAATAATTTACGTTGGAATCTTCACATTCATAATTTGGTATGAAAGTTACGTCAGGTAACCTATAAATTCTATAAATTAAAAGATCTGGTACCAAAACAAACAATGCGTGTAGTTTATTTTGCGTTGTACCAATCCATACTTCAATATGGTTTATTAATTTGGGGAGGATCGGCTGATTGTTTTTTAAATCAAATACAAATTAATCAGAATAATATAGCTAGAATTTGCTTAAATAAACATTCCTTATCAGGTTCTACCTCGCATAATTATAGAGAGTTTAGTGTCTTACCTGTTAAATTTTTATATAAAAAATTTGTTATTCTGTTCACCTTTAAAAATTTCAATAAAGGCCTTGACGGTCAAAATATTGTGGACAAAAGAGAAAATAGACGGTATAATATACCAGTTGATTACCCATACAAATCTTTTGGTCAATCTTTTGTCAACTATTTAGGACCTGTGTTTTTTAACTCTATGCCACGTCAATATAAAAAACATATTCAGCTGTCTGAAAATAATGCTAAAAAGTTAGTGTATAATTGGTTGTTCTCTCAAATAATTTAAAATATTTTAAAATCTACTGCTGTATTTAATTTAATTACTATTTGTATATACTTTTTTCCTTTTGTATGTTTGTTTTTTAATTTGTTATATACTTATATATGTTTATAATTATTATCTAAGACTGTATTACTCTCTATCTCATAACACAAGCTTTTAGCTTAAAAGAGATAGATAATCATGAATAA
>NW_021772973.1:0-881 GCF_005508785.2 Acyrthosiphon pisum | reverse complement strand
TTTTTTTTAATAGAACAATTCTATTAAAAATTTAATTAATAATATAGTTATATTCTAAGCATTTTGTGATCGGAAACTGTACCTCCCATGCCAAGACAACATATTTTAATATTTCCTGAATCTTGAACAACACAAATATCATGGAGATATTTGAAAAAATAAGTACCGGTTGTATTTTATTATTTTATTATTTTTATTATTTTATTTTATTTTATTTTATTAGCTATTTTACAAATTTCAAGCCATGTTGGCGATTCTAGTATTTCAGAAGCATAAGGCTTTCCATTTCCAGAAATATTGTGTCCATGATCGAAAATTAAAATATTACCTTTAATTGGAATTTTATTTAGATTATATTTCATGATTTTAATATTTTTATTATTATTATTATTATTATTAGTATTATAGTATTCATATTTACAAAATTTAACAAATATTTCATTATTTAATTTTGAGTTTTCTATTTCATTTTACATTTCATTTTCTTGTAATTTATTAAAATCTTTGATAGTTGTTTCCATTATTTCATTATACATTTCAGTTCCTTTAACTAAGGTATTCAATTTCTTTTTAATACATTTTTTGCGAAAAATATTTTTGGGGAAATATTGCATTTCAATTTTAGATTCTGAGTGGAACGATGAATGTATTGATTTTACAATGATGTGTGTTTTTTTTTATTTTTTTATTCATTTTTTATTTTATTTTTTATTTTTTTTGTGTCTGTGTACACGATAAGTAGTCGAAATAATGCTACGATTTTCAACTTCAGTATCTTGTTCGATCAGAAAGTGAATATCGTTGGTACATTGGGGAGGTCAAAATTTAAATTTCCCAGTAATTTTCAAAAGTGCCAAGAAAAACCAAAGAAAAATTAAGGA
>NW_021772972.1:0-1458 GCF_005508785.2 Acyrthosiphon pisum | reverse complement strand
ATTCATCGGGCACTAAGAAAGGATTTGTTGAAATTTGCATTTTAAAGAGGTGCTCAAACAGGGATCTTGAGGTTCACGATGGAAATTGAAAATTTTATTTTTATTTATTTTTTAAATAGTTTCCATTGGTTACAGTCTACAGTAGAAATTAGTATTTATTTATTATTGGTTATTTGGCCAGATCAGGTACAAGCTAGCACCAAATCAAATTATTGAACATTGCAGCAAGTTACACCCAAAAATAGTTGAACAACCGTAATTTTTTTAAGTTGCAATTTTTTACGAACAACGGAATGCACGGGTTCAGCTTGATATGAATGTTTGTGTGTAGATTAAACATCTGGGAAGAAGACAGACTAATTTAGGAATGATAAATTTGGTTTTTTTTTATTCATCTGATATTAGTAGTTATGTTAGGTTAGGATTTTGTATTAATTGATTATATTAATCCACCATAGGTGGAATACGACCAACTCGGTATAACTTTGATACTTTAGTGTTAAATCATACATTTACGACCTACGTACAAACAGCACGGGGTCGCGATCTACCGTAGGTAGATTGCCTACCTGATAAATGATAATATACTGCTGCGAGTCATAATTTTTATTCCGGGAAACAGAAAAGTTAAGATACATTTTGAACACCATACACCCAATATTAAATAACGAATTGTACAAAGTTCGAGTCATAAAGAGTTGGCACATTTAACGGGCAACGAAGTGCACGGGATCAGCGAGTTATTGTATAAGAAAAATGATTCTAACCGAAGGGCGGTCAGTCAGCCAATGATGTATTATAATAAATTTGATGATATTATTGTGAATTAAGTAATTTATATATTATATAACTTTAAATAGGTTATTAAAAATGGTGTTTTATATTGTTGAGATTTATCGCCCATTTATAAAATTAAATATTTCTATCTTATTCGATAGAAATTTGAAACTTGAAACGTTTTAACTATTGTAGGTGCTATAGTAGTAAATATAGCTACTTGCATGTATATAACATATATATTTCATGTTTGTACCAAAGGTGGGAATTAATTTGTTAAAAAGTTAAAGTTAAGTTAAAAAGTTAATTTTTTTTTAACTAAACTAGTTAGTTTTTTTTGTTTTTAATTTATTAACTTGTTCAGTTAAATTTTGTATTGTCTTAACTTAACTTTTCAAAGTTAATTATCATTATTGTACAGTTAAGTTAATTATATATACATTTTTTATCATGTGTGGAACCAAGAGACAAAACTTCTTCATTCGATTTTGGTAATTTATTTTTCTAATAATATAATATCATCAATTCATAATAATCAAATTATATTATAATCTATATTCTATAGGTACTACAGTAAAAAGTAATAATTAGTATATTATCCATTGTATGGACTGGCTATTTTCACGAATTCTATTATTTAATGATCTACTCGGTATTGTAATCCGATTTTTGTTTTATCTA
>NW_021772971.1:0-1720 GCF_005508785.2 Acyrthosiphon pisum | reverse complement strand
GTATTAGTATATCGTTCCGTATTTCTGTCTATTGTAATGTGTATTTAAATACGGAACGATATCTACTAACCATCAATGACACGCTCTGTTGTCTCATATATACGTGGCTGTGTGTTTGTTTGGTGGGTGGTGTGATTAAAGTCACCATCTTATGTCAAAGACATGTCCCGTTACAACGTGACTATTTTTCTAACTAACCTTTGTTCAAAATTCTATCATTTATACTTCAAATACATTTTGGAGCTATATTAAAAGTAAGAAATTTAAAAAACTTCCCAACTTTATTCTCCTAAATTATGTTTCTAGTGATGATAGTTTTAAAACAATTGCTTCGCTGATCATTTTGTCTAGTATTTATGTCATTTAAAAATTTGTTTTCCATTTTCCTGCTCAATCTCATATTCAAAATACAACATCTCCATATTTCTTTAAATTCATGTACCATCTCTTTGGCTTCGTTAAATTAATCTAACTATTGGCCCTAACTTAATTCCAAATATATTTTTTCAACATTGTAAATTTGTTCTTACTAACCCTCTACATTACCTATTTAATTAATCGTTGTTTTCTGGTATTTTTCCTGATTTTTGGAAGACTAGTTTGGTTTCCTTTATCCATAAAAGTTCTGACCCTTATAATATAATTAACTATCATCCATCTCTTTGCTTTTATTGTTTTCTAAAATAGAAGATCTTATTAATTCTAATAATCTATAATCAAATATTTCCATTCGTAACTCACATATAATAAATTAGTAACGTCGTTCCTATTTTATTTATCCTATACCTATCGGTTAATTCTCTTGAGTGTTGTAGAATAAAATTTGAATTGTACTGTTTATATAATGTTGTTTATAATATAATTGATTGTCCCGAGTTCCTAAGCCATCTGTACTTTACGGTCCCACAACGTTTCACTAGATCTCAGCTAGGTTACATTTTATATTCCCAACCAACTAACTAACTATGCGATGAATTGCCCGATTTACCGTATTATGCAACTAACTAATGAATATATACATATAGTTATTTTATTTGTCTACATTACCTGCTAGCTTTGAGCACTGTTTAAGTTATATTCTTCGAACTATTAGTATCAATCAACGTTAATTAGTTTCTACATATTTTATGCATTAAGTTATCTTTGTATTGTATTACGCTTCATAATTTTTGTGATTCTCCATATTTTGTTTATTTCTCCATACTTTATAATTTTGTGACAAATCTACATCTATATCATTGTACATTATTTTTTTAGAATAATATTTTACTGTGTGTTTAAGATTAAAAACAAACAAATACATATTTGTTTTTGCATACTTAATGATTTTTAATAATATAGATTTAAATTATATTTTTTTTTATTGAGTTAATGCTTCAACACCTATGGTCATTAGCTCAAAGGTTATTTAGTAGGTTTTTCGACTATGGCAAGGGGACAGACGTATGGTTGGTTAGAACACGCGTATATGTGGCAAGAATTTGTCACAATATAAAACCAGGGTGGTCGCTTATCCAGGAACTGGCGAGCTATACCCAAGTAGAGTATCTGTGGCCACGTATATGTAAATACTCATGTACTTATAATATCAAATTATTATTATTATTATCTGTATTCATTTTTATTATATAAATTATCACATGATATTTTCTTACTATTATTAGTTTTTGTTATTTGTCATAAAATTCTAAAATATTAAGTACATTTCATAAAATATAAT
>NW_021772970.1:0-699 GCF_005508785.2 Acyrthosiphon pisum | reverse complement strand
TTTAACTAAGTTAAGTTACTTCTTTTTTCCAACTAACTTGTAACTTTAACAAGTTAAATAAAAAAGGAAAGTAACTTTTAACTTTAAACTTAACTTACATTTTTCCAAATTAACTTAACTTAACGAGTTAAAAAAAATAGTTAACTTGCCCAGCCTTGACAAATAGGATGAGCATCCTTAAAAATTCACCTTGTATACTAACTTTAAAATTCTCAAGAATCCATACGAAAAATATTTTTATATTAAAATAAAACAATTACGACCAGTATTATCTGTTTAAATATCCACTTTCATCCAAATTTGATAATTTGGTTTAAAATATTTATTTATAAAACTGTGTTTAAGTATAAATTTCTGAATTGTTTGAATACAGTACTAACTACCTACTTATGGGAAATCTTGTTTTACAATTTCAATCATTAGCTATAGAAATTGAATATTTAATATATTTTTAACAACAAAATTATCTTCAAATGTCCGTGATATTGACAAATATAATACGAAAACCCTTTTAACAAAGCATTCAAAAACTGTACAAATATAAAAACAATAAAAAAAAAATAACCATACAATTTCAGACTAAAATAAATAGGAAAACAATAACGATACTATTATACAATATGAGAAAATAGGTTTTCATAAAAAAAAATTGTGAATGCTAACATAGGCACAATTAGGTTGGGGCAAGGGAGGGGGGGG
>NW_021772969.1:0-970 GCF_005508785.2 Acyrthosiphon pisum | reverse complement strand
GATTTATAGTACCTATAGGACACAAAAAACTGATGAACATACCTAGTTTAAACTTTAAATATGATATTATTTATTGATATAGGAATAATTATATAAACTGTTTTATGTGAAAAATAATCAAGAATAAATTTATTTGCCTTAATACATTGTTATTTTGTTTCATTTTCATTTATCCATCAATTTTTAATTGCGTAGGTACCTACCTATATTCTATTATTTACGAAAGCCCCAATCTTAACTTATATTATGGGGCAAATGTAAAAACGCAAATAATAACCATTCGAAAATATAACTAATATAATATACTGACTATTTGTTTACTCCCCCCCCCAGATTTTTTCTTCTAGTAGCCAAAAAATAGTGGGGGGGGGTCATGGTCTCTCTCCCCCTAGCGGGGTGACCATCGTCTTCAGCGTACTTAACTACATAAGTTTCAAAAAAAAAAAATGCAAAAAAAAAGGTGTCCCGTAAAGTAGAAATATACCAGAAAAACTATCTAACAAACCATATTATGTGTCTGGAATTTTTATTTTTTCAAATTAGCAAATTTTTACTTAACACTAAGTTAAGTTACTTTTTTTTTAAATTTAACTTTTAACTTAACGAGTTAACGAAAAAAATACGAGTAACTTTTAACTTAACTTAACTTAATTATTTTAAAATAACTTAACTTAACGAGTTAAAAAAAATCATTAACTTGCCCAGCCTTGCTATCTATGTGGTTATTTTTGATTATTTGTTTCCGTGGCACGATTAGTCATTAAAAAATTAATGAAAAACGTTATCGAAGCCAGCATTTTAAATGGCAAGTTCAGAGGTGAAAATATATTAATACCACGAATCCCTATTATACCTACATATGTGTCAATTCAATTTAAACGTATTCAATTTCCTATTAGATTGGCATTTGCAATGACTATCAATAAGTCCCAAGGCCAAACGATGTTTGTTTGTGGATTAGATTTGAGCA
>NW_021772967.1:0-1109 GCF_005508785.2 Acyrthosiphon pisum | reverse complement strand
TAGTGAAATTAGTCCAGATCGTGAATTTTGACGAAAATACATTATATTGACATCCATTTCATGAAATGGACATTACCTATTTTGTGTACTTTGTGTAATTGTTGTAAAACAAAATTGTTATGTTATTTAGCAATAAATAATTATATATTATATCATTATAGTATTATAACTATACTTTTCTATATTTTTTTATGAACAAAAATATACCAAATACCAATTACATCATATTACATTACGAATATTTTTATTTTATTTTTCACGATTGATTATGACATCGATTGTTTTATAGCATACTTTTTAATATCAATAAAGATAATAATGTTTTAACAGTGATCTATATTATAAAAAAATATAAAATAATATTATAAAATATGGTTTAGTAGTGAATGTTTGAAAAAAAACAACAACTCAATTTCTCACTACTGATGATGTTGATAAAAATGTTGAATTTTCGTAGCGAAAAATGATTAAAAAAATGTCAGGAGGGCAAGGATTTTTGTCTTGTTCGTGTTACACAAAAACTCTTTGCCAATGAAGTAGGTGTGCATGTTTTAAAAATAATATGCTATGTAACAGTCGATGTAATAATCAATCGTCATGTAAAAATAAATAAATGTTTAAAACAATTGATTAATTATTTATATAATAAAATATAATTTACGTATAATGATGGTTTATGAGAAATAAAATAAAAATATTTGTAATGTAATATGATGTAATTGGTATATTTTTGTTCATAAAACAATATAAAAAGTATAGTAAATAGTTATAATACTATAATGATATAATAAAATTATTTATTGCTAAATAAAATAACAATTTTGTTTTACAATAGTTACAACAATTACTCAAAGTACACAAAATAGGTAATGCCCATTTCATGAAATGGATGTCCATATAATGTATTTTCATCAAAATTCACGATCTGGACGAATAATTCCACTATTTGGATATCCAGTTCATGAAATTAGTGATTTCACTATGTGGATACGACACATACACATTTGTGCAACTCTCGAACTATCAAATATTATGCTGAGCTCAAACCTTAGTTGTACAAGCATAACTAGAAAAATGTAAAAAAAAGCGAAAATTTTACAAAGTATGTA
>NW_021772966.1:0-940 GCF_005508785.2 Acyrthosiphon pisum | reverse complement strand
AAAATAAAAATGCACACAAATACAGACGACGGAAGAGATATAGACGTGCATGAAATCATATAATATAAAAAAGGTGAACAAGTGGATGTCGATATGCTGTACAGTAGGTTACAAGTGGGTCACTGTAAGAAACAAAATAATTTTCATTGATACTCAATAAAAAAAAGGTGGGTAAGTGGATTTCGCTCTGCTGTACAGTAGGTTACAAGTGGGTCACTGTATAATGGATGGTATTAAATTTGAATTCAATGATATAATATCATTGTATAAGAAAAACGATTCTGAGCGGAGACGGTATGTTGGTCTAGGTATAAGACATAATATTATATTAGGTACCTATAATAAATTCCAAATTAATCATATCATAATATTTATTAGGTACTTATAACGCGTTATACATCAATAAAAAACCGTGGTACTATCATAGATATATAATAGTATACTTTAGAAGTTTCAAGTACCCACGAATAATATTATACAATACAATCACAACAAAATAACTAAAATAGTTATCCTAGGTTTTCAATATGTAATTTCGTTCAAAATTTGTACTTAAAATGACTATAAAAATAAACTTCGTAAATGTATTTTTTAGAATTTTTGGTAACAGAATTAATTACTCACGTGGAATCTTGTTTTAAATTTTCAATTCTTAGATACAAAAATTGAACATTTTATAAATTTTTAACTACAAAAGAATTTTTCAAATTAAAATTTGATAAATTTTGTCAAAATTTGATCTTTAAATGCTTAAAAAAAAAAATTGTGCCTATGTATTTTTAATATTTTTCAACTGATATTGTAACAATATATCAGGAGCTTTGTATTAAATTTATACAATTTTTGGCCCAACAGATAAAACTTTATTGATATTTATAGAAAAAAAAACTAAAAAAATTGAAAACTTACAATGTCCGTAAACAGCTCAAAAAGAGTCAAA
>NW_021772965.1:0-955 GCF_005508785.2 Acyrthosiphon pisum | reverse complement strand
CAACTTCAATTTTTGATATAAAGTATTTTTGTTATTTTTTTTTATTCAAAAAGAAATAATCGTAGATATTCGAAACATTTCAACATTACGTAAAATGTGTAATAATATTTTCTATGTACAAAGATGTTTTTTTTAATATTTAGACTAATTTTTAGCTATTTATACCGTGAACTTTTTTACATCATTCTATGATTAGTCAATATTGACTAGTTATAAGTTTATGTGAAAAATTAGTTAAGACTCCCGAATATTCAGGAAATACTTAAATTAATATAAATATATAATATAAGATAAATTATATCCTTAGATTGATTCAGATTGACTGACACTTCCTCCGTTCAGAATAGGTTTTTCATATATAGTACCTACAATGATTTATCGTTAAATTCAAATTACACATATTTTTTATCATTGAGACGGCACGGTCACTGCGGACCGGCGTCCGGAATAAGAACGCGTAGGTTTTAGTATCACGTCTTATCCTTTATTATTATTAAAAATATGTTTATTTACAAGTAGGGGCAGCGAGGTTCACGAGTGCGACGGCCGGCCTGAATAGGCGGACCGTTGCGGTGAGAGCTCGGCGCGACCGGCGAAAGCCTGGTCCTATTTACAGTGATAGGAGATGTGTTGGGGGTATCGGCGTGTTACAGTCGCCGTATGGACGGAGTCAATATACCGTTGCGCGTGACTCACAGGAAGCGGCTACAACGGTATATCGGACCCGGGGTTTGGCACAACTCAAACAAGTGGCCAGAGGGGGGTCGGGGGGATCCGTTGGAGTCGGTGTCGACGGATGGTATGGATCGGCGTTGTGCCGGCGATCAGTCGGTCACGGCGGCGGTAACTTCTGGCTACGTCTCTAGTTCCTTGAACGTGCCGATGGATCGTCGATCTCGCACTGGACGCGTCGCTAGGCTTGGAACACCTCGTGATTGGTGGCGGCGGACTCGTG
>NW_021772964.1:0-843 GCF_005508785.2 Acyrthosiphon pisum | reverse complement strand
AAATAGGAAAAGAGTAACTGTCCATAGAAATGATGTAAAAAAGTTTCATAAGGACACAGGGACACCCGCAGATGCTGAATAATTAAAACGAAATATATATAGTGTAATTATGTAATGAGGTTAGTAGGCGTGTATTAGTTATAAGATAATAAAATTAGGTTATAAGTACGAAGTAATAATGTAAAAGTATGAAATATTATAATAATGCAGATTGCATTACTTCTAATAACATTCCATTAAGTACAATATTGCATATTTAAGTGTGGACTATTCGAAATTTCGTAAAATAACAATATTATAATTGTTTATGCTTAATAGAAATTCGGAATCTACGACAACACGTCGCAGAATTAATATACCATTCGTTCACTATTATAATTGTTAATAACATTTCGGACAATGAATAGTAGACGTATTATTCGTTGTTATTAATATCAGTTCTACGTTGAAAAACATCGCAATCCATATTATATTATGTTATTATTTCTGCGGACTTCGATTTACATATAATATAGAGTTAATATTGTTAGAATATAAGTTATATACGTTAAGCGAAATAAAAATAAAAATAAGAAAAAAATATATAATGATAATAAATTAAGTCTAGATAAATAAAAAAAAAAAACAAAACAATTAAAGAATTAAGTTAAGTATTAGGCATTAAGTACAAAAAAAATACATGTATAAGAAAATAAATAAAAATAAAATTACGTATAGTAGTAAATAAACAATAACACATACACTAAATAAATTAATAACAACCATACACAAACAAATTTTTTTTTTTCTCTTTCTTAAACTAATAAAGATATAATAATATTATGACAGCACTACATCTAGTTG
>NW_021772963.1:0-826 GCF_005508785.2 Acyrthosiphon pisum | reverse complement strand
GGATTGTCCGTTCGGGAATCGACTTTCTCCCGAGAAGACTTATAGCTAGATACTCAAACTCAGAATATGAATTTCCGATTTAAACACATACGAGAACCCGGACATACACGCCCGGGGGGTCTGCGATCCGACGTAGTCGGATTGCCTACCTGACTAGCTACTTGCTTACGATCGACCTACACTCCCAATGCTTCCTTTCGGGAATCGATTTTCACCCGAGATGACTGATAGCTAGACACTCAAACTCAGAATCCGAATTTCCGATTTAAACACATACGAGAACCGGACATACACGCCCGGGGGGTCTGCGATCCGACGTAGTCGGATTGCCTACCTGACTAGCTACTTGCATACGAGCGACTCAGACCCCCACTGCATCCGATTCGCCGCAGGCGGATTGTCCGTTCAGGAATCGACTTTCACCCAAGATGACTGATAGCTAGACACTCAAACTCAGAATCCGAATTTCCGATTTCAACACACACACTCCAGAACCGGACATACACGCCCGGGGCGTCGTCTGCGATCCTCGGATTGCCTACCTGGCTGGCTGTGTCGTACGATCGACTTGAATCGCCCGACTTACGACTAGACACTCTTCCGAGTTCAAAAATTACCGCTTAACCAGGGCTGCCAACACGACAAAACACAATACCCGACGACCCCGCATTCCCGCCGCAGGCCGGATCGAAAAACCAAGCCCGAGGCGAAACGACAAAAATGCACCACCGCCCACACAGTCTTTCCGCCGCAGGCGGGATGACAAACGCCGGAATCTAGTCTTATCCTTATATATAAAGCAGAAACCCGAGGGCGCGGCCCGTGT
>NW_021772962.1:0-867 GCF_005508785.2 Acyrthosiphon pisum | reverse complement strand
AAGTAATACGCAGACTTCCTAACAAAAGTTCCCCAGGACCGGACAAAATCTCCAACTGCGCCCTAAAACACGGTGGCAAGAAATTCAAATTTTATCTTTGCCAAATATACAATGCCTGCACTAGAATTGAATATTTTCTAAACCTTGGAAAATAGCAACAATCATAATGCTACCAAAACCAGGAAAGGACCCCAAACACCCAACTAACCATCGTCCGATTTCACTTCTCAATACGATGGGAAAGGTTCTGGAAAAACTTCTCCTGTCTAGATTGAAAATCTATATTATGGCAAAAATTCGTCCTGAACAATACGGCTTCAGATCAGAACACAGTACGACTATACAATTGATAAATGTTATAGATCTAGTTACTAATGATTTAAATATCAGACATAAAACAGCTGCAACATTCCTGGACATCCAAAAAGCCTATGACAAAGTATGGCACGAAGGTCTAATATTCAAGCTGTTAACCATGGACGTATCTCATCAACTAATCAACCTTCTCAGATCTTTCCTCCTGAACCGATCATTTGAAGTTAGGATCGGCAACTCATTATCTAATCCAAGAACAATTAGTGCAGGCGTCCCTCAAGGGTCGTGCTTATCACCTCATTTATTCTCGGTCTACATTAATGACATGCCAAAAGAGAAGGAAGCCAACATCGCTCTCTTCGCAGACGACACGGTTTTCTTCGCTTCCGGAGCAACTAACAATGCAGCAATTTCAAGAGTCCAAAGACAAATAGACCTTGCAATACCCTCAACATACCCCACATACCCCTGCAAACATCGTCTGACCGCCGACTATTGACGACAAAGCCGCTCCACGGCCGCAAGCGCTGTCCGACCGCCGACTATCGACGA
>NW_021772961.1:0-801 GCF_005508785.2 Acyrthosiphon pisum | reverse complement strand
TTATCTGACCATCCATATGGGTTGCCTCTTTAAATGTATTCGCGGTTGCTTTTAATATGCTAGTTTGTTTTTCTACTATTTTTAATAAATTATTTTGGCTAGCCTGTAATTCTTTAATTTGTTTATCGTATGACTCTGCGTCGGTATTATCTAATGTACCAAATGTTTTTTGTATTTGACCTACTAGATTTACTAAACCCCTTCTTGCCCGGGTAATGGTATCTGTTTCATCTATAGATTGTAACATATAATTACGTTTCCTAGTAACTTCCTGTTCGAGACTAATAGACGCGATCTTAAAGTGTTCACAGAGTGTTTTAAACATACCTTCATATACATTTGTTAAATCGTCACATAATTTTATAGTTTTTTCGTAAAAATACATCGCATCTTTAGTACGTTGATTAAAATTATCTAATTTAACATATATTATTAATTTCCAATCGGAATTTGTTTGTTAATCGAAGTGGTCCCTGATTTTCAAAGTACATTCCATTTTGTTGGGACAGTTTCGTGGTTTGATACGGCTTTGTTTGTGCCAATGCGACTTGGAGCATGACGATCGTCATCATGATCCTAAAAAGTTTCCTTATTACATTATTTTATTTACTTACATAATTATATTTTATTTCATTGTTTTATCTTATTTATTATGGTTATGATTATAATTATTTTATATCTTATTTATATACATGCTACTTATTCCTTACCATATATATAACTTACTATTATTATTTTTTATTATTATATTTTTTTTTTTTTTTTTTAACTCAGATTCTCATGGAACCTTTTTACGTGATT
>NW_021772960.1:0-310 GCF_005508785.2 Acyrthosiphon pisum | reverse complement strand
TACGCCGATAGGGCGTAACTCCTTTCGCCCAAAAATGACCTTCCTCATTTCTCCCAAGTATGATAAAATAGTTTCCTCTTTTCGACCAAGTATGATAAAATAGTTTCCTCTTTTCGCCTAAAAATAATTGCATTCTTTTCGCCCACGGTTTTATGTTCTAAATTTCAGAAAGCACTGTCTCAAAAATAAATTTAATTAAGCCATTTAGCATAACCCAGAGAGCACCACGAGGAGGCGGCTTCTATTAGGTACTCTCCAAAAATGTATTTGTGTTTGTGCCCATTAAAATAATTAATATGTGATATAAAAT
>NW_021772959.1:0-841 GCF_005508785.2 Acyrthosiphon pisum | reverse complement strand
AAAGAAAAAATTAAGGAAAAACGGGATTTTTACGCAAAATCTGTTTTTGAGAAAATCGATTTTGGTTTTTGGTGTAACTTTAAAAAAAATGACCGTGGATGCATGAAATTTTGACTGAATGTTTACATTTCCATTTTCTATACACGATAAAATTTTCAAAATATTTTGACTTATTTTGAGCTCTTTACGGACATTGTCAGTTTTCATTTTTTTTTAGTTTTTTTTCTAAAAATATCAATAAAATTTTATTTGTTGGATAAAAAAGCTTGAAAATTTAATAGAAGGCTCCTAGTATATTGTTTCAAAGGCAGATGAAAAATATTAAAAATCGTTAGTCACAGTTTTTTTTTATAAGCATTTAAAGTTCAAAAAATGACAAAATATGGAAAAATCACGAAAATTTGCAAATTATTTCGAGTTAGAAATTCATAAAAATTTTTCTTTTTAAATCTAAGATATGAAAATGTAATACAAGATTCCTTATAAGATTATCTACCTTTATCAAACAAAAAATATCTATAAGAAAGTCAAATTAAATTTTTATGATCGTTTGAAATTCAAATTTTTACAACATTGGATATTCACTCGATTTCTCATGTAGCGATTTCCTTATTTTGTTTTAATTCAAAAACGAATAACTGCAGATACATGAAAATTTTACTGAATGTTTATATTAGAAAATAATTTGATTCTTTTTGAGCTGTGTACAGACATGGTCAGTTTTCAATTTTTTTAGTTTTTTTTTCTATAAATATCAATAAAGTTTTATCTGTTGGGCCAAAAAGTGTATAAATTTAATATAAAGCTCCTGATATATTGTTACAATATCAGTTGAAAAATA
>NW_021772958.1:0-671 GCF_005508785.2 Acyrthosiphon pisum | reverse complement strand
CCCAAAAATATCAAATTGTATTCATATATCATCAAAAATCTATTCATTCATCAATTATATTCATTATATCTGTGCGCGCACTATTCAAAAATCATCATTATATATCAATATCAAAAAAAAAAAGGACTTATATTTTGCCTATAAAAATCTCAACTCATTAATTCATAATATTCATTCAACACAAAAAAGGACTTAATATCTGCCTAGAAAAAAAAAGGTATAAGGTCTTAATATCCGCCTTAGAAAAAAAAAACTAAAAGGTCTTAATATCCGCCTTAGTAAAAAAAAACCTATTACTTTTTATATATATCCACAAAGATATATATCATTCCCCCTAAGAAAAATCTATTGTTAATATGTTTTATTACACCCCTGTATTCTTATAAAATTTAAATATTATTTTTAAACGAAAATTATTAATTTCTTAAATATAATTTTTTTTTACGATGGACTACTAAGTCCAAAGGAGACGTGACAAGCTTACAATTTTTCCTTACGCACTAATAGAAATATTAAAACTCACACAACGCTGAATGCACCGGCCGCTTGCTCTGCCATCTCCCTGTATACTGCTCTCTTGCACTAGACGGTCGCAACGTAAGTTCTAACCCTCGGAGTCGTTGGAAAGGTGATCAGTCCTCCTAACTGTGGTCCTAGATGGATTGCCTCCG
>NW_021772957.1:7187-8746 GCF_005508785.2 Acyrthosiphon pisum | reverse complement strand
AATTAAAATGTTAGGTACCTACCCCACGTTAATAAGCAACTCGACACTAAATAATATTCGTAACGGGTTATAAAAAAATGTCATCGGCGCACCATTTTTTTTTTGCTCTCTCTGGGCCACATGGAAAAAACAAAATCACTCAACATTATTTTTTTTACTGATTTTTTAGTAAGAGGAAAACTACGCATAACAAAAAATTAATATTATAATATTTTTGAGGCTTCAACAAATTGATTTATTTAAATATATTGCCTCAATTTTTCTACTCTGCGTTCCCTGGCCGATTTATTGTTATATATAATATTATGTATCACTCTACAGGTTATTGAAAATATAACAGTGCTGTAATATACACAAAATTCACATATAGTAAAAAGGTTTGGCGATGAAATTCACTGACGGCCTCGTATAACTGTATACATGTTTATCATTTTATTACTGTTGGACCTTGGACGCATACGTACTATGTACGCTGTACGTATTGTATACATATACCGTTAGTCCCTAACTTCTTAGAAAATGTCTATACGAATACCCTCTGTCAGTCGTCAGACCTTCTTAAAATTAATGGACACTCGTGCAGCTACAATAATAAAATAATATAATAGAATAATATGGTGTGCTATATAATATGGACTACCATAGGAAGTTTGCACGTACCTACAAGTCGATAGCGCAGTATTGTGTACACAAATATTTTTTTTAAATTAATCTGTGGTGTAGGAATTAAGTTAACTTACCGTGACAATAAAATGAATTAACTCATAAGACATAAGTTACTAAATAACATGGAAAAAATGTAACTCGTTATTTAAGTTAGTCAAAAGTAAGAGAAGTTCTTTGAAAAGTTTAAAAAAAAAAATATAATTTTAATTCTTATATCTATTTTTATAGTGTTGTTTATTATATTTATATATTAACAATATAGATTCCATTATTTGTAATTATTAGGAATTAATTTACTTAAATCGTAAATTATTTGTAATTATTTATGTGTTGTCAGCCTTATGGTATTGTTAGATATATGTTATGTTTTCTATAATATTTAATACTTTTTATAAGGTCATAATATTATGTTGATTTTGATAGTTAGCATGCAATTTTTTTTTCAATGTCTCCCAGTGACGATTCCTTAAGATATCCACTGCAGTATACTTATTTGGCCTCAACTCGTATAATTTCATTCACTATTTAGTCAATGTTTACATTTATTTTACAATTATTCGTATGCATATTATGAATATCTACTTTGGTATAAACTCCATTATGACGCGTTGTTTTAGCTGTCCGACGGATAAATAAGTGGAAATTGAGGCCGTCTGTTAACATTTTTGTTTAGTATAATTTGATTACAATAAGATATAATACTGTATACATATTGTCAGATACTCGAAATAATTATACAGTATACCAGTGGATATTTTAACTAATGTACTGTACTTAAACGTGATTTAGGTAGATTAGTCCATTAAATTGATCAGTTTTTCGTTCGACCCATTAGTGTATTTCATATTTGACATTTTATTTTGTGTTGTATATTTTAGTGTACTTAATTGATG
>NW_021772957.1:3650-5976 GCF_005508785.2 Acyrthosiphon pisum | reverse complement strand
GAAATTGAGGCCGTCTGATAACATTTTTGTTTAGTATAATATGATTACAATAAGATATAATACTGTATACACATTGTCAGATACTCGAAATAATTATACAGTATACCATTGGATATTTTAACTAATGTACTGGGCGATAGAAATGTCACCCAGAGAAAACTTTTTAACGCTTAGTAGACGATATATTTAATTATTACTGGGTGACAACGTTTTTTTTTAAATAAATTTCGATGTTTGGCATTATTATATAATTTTATTTATTCATTATTAATTATTATGTTTAATTTTGTTAGATATTTATGACGTATATAATTTCGTTTGACAAAATTTATTGAGAATGGAAAACCCACGTGATCGTTTACCCGCGTGGCCCGTAGATACGTGGAGGTAACTATATCGATATAATAATACAATGCAAGAAAGCGATTTATTCCACGCGGAACGCGACAATGCGACATGTTTTTTATCTGGTCGTCAGTCGGACTGCTTCCGAGTTGGTCGCAAATTAAAAATTACTATACACGTTTATCCGGGTTTATTTATAAAATACTAAACTAATAAAAATACTAAAACTTTAAAAACTAAATACTAAAACTTTTAATACTAATAAAAAAAATTGTTGGGTCCCGTTTTTTTTAGTTATAGATAATAGTCAAAAGAGTATTGTTGTAGTATTATTAATATTCTATGAATATTTAATATAATAACTATTATGATAAATTATTTTTTAGTAACTAATATGATATTTAATATTATGGATTATTAATAGTTTTTTTTTTAAATTCATGGTTTGACAGCGACATTATTTGTTCGATGTGAATAAAAACATATACACCGAAAAGCACTCCAAACAGTCTGAACAATAATTACGAACCTAAAACAACAACTAAAACTACCTATTTTTTTTTATTTATTTTATTATTTTTTCGTTGGAAAAAAAATATCAGACCGTCCACCCCAATATTCAGTATATATTATTATTCAGGTATTATAATAACGTTTGTATATAAGACGGCCATTTAATTGGGGAAATAAACGATTTCACTAGTATTAGGTACAACGAGTAACGAATGAATTAAAATGTTAGGTACCTACCCACGTTAATAAGCAACTCGACACTAAATAATATTCGTAACGGTTATAAAAAAATGTCATCGGCGCACCATTTTTTTTCTCTGTTTGGGCCACACAGTAAAAACACAATCTGCACCCAACACTTGTTTTTACTGATTTTTTAGTAAGAGGAAAACTACGCATAACAAAAAATTAATATTATAATATTTTTGAGGGTTCAACAAATTGATTTGTTTAAATATATTGCCTCAATGCACTTCAAGATACCTATAAGTATATAATATACTTATTTATTATCGCTCATGTGCACCGCCACGAGAGACAACAAATGGCTGTGCTCCTCTCTGAAATTGAACACATCCATTGCAAAGACCTGATCCGCCGCAAACCCATCATTTGCCCACATTTTTCTACTCTGCGTTCCCTGGCCGATTTATTGTTATACGGTTGGACCTTGGACGCATACGTACTATGTACGCTGTACGTATTGTATACATAGACCGTTAGTCCCTAACTTCTTAGAAAATTTCTATACGAATACCCTCTGTCAGTCGTCAGACCTTCGTAATATTAAGCGATACCCGGTCGACGGGAAACCTAATATTTTATAGATGTGCCTTTAGACCCATGTCATTTATCTTGTTGACTGTAAATACTTAGAATTTGGATTATTGTCGCCGTTCTTGAAATTCCGGTATACCTATAACCGGTACCCAATTATTCGACAGGCATTGGTCGGCGGCGTTGACAATATAATGTATGACGATTAATGGCGTCTTATAAAATGTATACCGTTTAGGCCCGTATATGGCGCAGGCTACCATTATCCTTATAAGAAGTATCAAGTATATTATATATAAATACATAATAAATACCTAATATAAAACATATTAGCTCGATGATCCTAAATTCTCTATCTACAGTAGTTTATAGTTCTCAATGAAACCATTTCGGTAAAACCTAAATAATAATAATAATAAAATAAATAATATAATAATTAGTTTTTTTGTATTATTATCACCTTGTCTATTAGTTTATTTGTGTCAACTATTAAATTATATCATACCATAATGTTTTGATAACGGGCATCTGCTAATAATTAATTTTTTTTTTTCTATTCGTTATTATGTTTTCACAATCTGTACCAGCAGCACAATAAGAGTATGAGCTACATAAATCACAAAACATGAATAATTCGACTGATGACACTTTCGTCTTTAAATAAATAAATCTATAATTTTTTAAGCATTTA
>NW_021772957.1:0-1267 GCF_005508785.2 Acyrthosiphon pisum | reverse complement strand
AAACTAGATCATAAGTATAATATTGATATTTTTTTATATGTATAAATGTATATGTTTCAATTTATAATTAAATATATAATAATTGTTTAATAATTGAGCGACATACATCGCGATTTATTGAACTGTATTATACACACTGTATATTACCTACTTCTAGTAATTGTGCAACTGCCCGTATGAATAAATAAATAAATTATGGACAATTGAGCACAGTTTTAAATAATTAAAATCGGCATAGCAGTAATACTACAGGGCGATTGTAAACTCTGTAAACAAAGTAGCCACGGGCCCAGTTTACATTTGCCCACTGCCCGGCGTTGCCCGTGTCAAGGTATTTTAAACCGTCCCCGTAATGGTGTGTGGTCGAGCTGCAGTCAAAAAAAATTCTAAATCGTAAATCGTCATGCTTGCTCACCTTTATCATTGCACAACATTGACATTATATTATTATAGTGGTCGTATAAAGTACACTCGTACCGACCACTAATCATTATCTTTTAGTCTTTATCACAGCCGTACATATCTGGTCACTATGATGGCCTTATACAACGTAATCGGTATTATTCGGGGAATCGCACACAATTATTTTATGATTATTAGTATTGTAATGTTATGTACAGAATATATTATATAAAGGTATAGATAATAGGTTTGATTTCAGGGATATTATATTATTCATTATGATTATTCAATAAAATTAAATTTTACATAATACAAGTATATTTAAAAAAGGTGGGTAAGTGGATGTCGCTCTGCTCTACAGTAGGTTACAAGTGGGTCACTGGAATTTAATTTGACTTTCTTGTAGACGTCCTCTTAACATAAAAATATTATTTTCAGCTGTAATTTAAAAAGACGATCTTCGTAAATTACACGGTTACTACGGTAACTCGCGTCCACCGCGCATCGGCTCGCGTTGATAATAATATTATTGATTTTCGTCCTTCAGCGACGCGACGGCGACACGACATTACGCCGTGTCCAAAGTAAATCCGGCGAGTGCAACCATAGATATACATTCTTAACTTATATAAGAGTGCGGCGAGTGCGTGCGATTTCTATTCTTGGCGGATAGACTAAATCCATCGGTTTAAACAATAAAGTAAAGCACGCATGTCAAACACGCTCGTCCAACAGCTCATTTTGTTACGGCCAGTGGACAGCAATATTAACGAACAATTAATTTCAAAAAAAGAGATTATAAGAAAACTATATTATTTTGCATTTCGTGTCACAACTATGTTAGCCAAAGGTTTACTCGATTGTG
>NW_021772956.1:0-699 GCF_005508785.2 Acyrthosiphon pisum | reverse complement strand
GGAAAATTACTATACTCATCTTTGGCTAATTTATACAAGCACGCGGTAGCTAAGAACGATGCCGAGACAGTGCCATAAGTGACCGTATTTAACTGAAATATTTGCATAGGTTGTTCTTTATTTTCACGCCAAAATATTTTTTGATATTTGCAATGTTCTGGTGTAACCCAAATTTGACGGTACATTTTTGATATGTCCGCGGATATCGCATATTTGTGTGTACGAAACCTAGCCAAAATATTGACTAAATCGTCTTGTATTGTAGGCAGGGGTGGATAGGCCCATAGGGAAAAAGGGATTTTTCCTGTGGGCCCCCGTCTATGTTTATGTGGGGGAGGGGCCCCATTTGGATATACACAATTGTTTTTTTGCAAAAAAAAAATATTCACCTAATAGAAATAATTTAAACTTAAAACTATTTTTTAGATTCTGAGTGAAACGATGAATGTATTGATTTTACAATGATGTGTGTTTTTTTTTTTGCGTCTGTGTACACGATAAGTAGTCGAAATAATGCTTCAATTTTCAACTTCAGTATAATCGATAATTTTTCACAAAATTGAATTTGGTTTTTGGTGTAACTTTAAAAAAAATGACCGTAGATACATGACATTTTGACTGAATGTTTATATTAGCATTTTCTATACACCATAACATTTTCAAAATATTTTGACTTATTTTGAGCTCTTTACGGACATT
>NW_021772955.1:0-784 GCF_005508785.2 Acyrthosiphon pisum | reverse complement strand
AAATCGTTGAAGACTTGGCCCATAAACCTTGGCCCACTACTTGGACATATCAATATGAAAAATTATGCCAATATTTTGCAAATAATCTGCAAGTATTTTCGAGGACACTCCTAGAATTTGAGAGTATATTTTACGAAAGTTTTGTTCAAAAGCTTTGTTGTGATTTGCTAGAATTTGCGAGCTTGGTCCCGGAGTTTAGGTTAACAGACTTTGGTCGTTTTCTTTGTTTATTAATTATTATTATTGGAGGCTACAAAATCTATAACCTCTAAATAGTTATTTCGATGGAAATATTATTTTAGTAATTTTGATGACGGATGTTGATTCAGTGAAACTGACTCCCGACAGTTTCAATCTTGACATGTAATATTATGGTTGTGTGTTTGGAAGGAGCGGGGGAATAATCTGCGTTTAGTAGGCGTCATTGAAACATTATATGCCATATCGCCATGTGTTTGTAACAGTCGATTTTTACTCCCGGATATTTTTACCGATTTAAGATAATGGTCTTATGCAGTATACGGCAAGACCTTATTTATCTAGCTTATTTAATGATTCATTTAATATTTGATAAACACAATACATAATTTTAATTCAAAATTACGTTTCCTACCTACCAATAATAATAAATTCATTGAGTTTGTAACGTGACAAAATTATTCCCGTGGTTAGGTTAACCTAACAGAAGCCGGTATATGTTTATGGGTCGTATAACTTTGTCAAAATACAAATTTAAACGCTTATAAAAAAAAAAAATTGTGCCTATGTATTTTTAATATTTTCA
>NW_021772954.1:0-802 GCF_005508785.2 Acyrthosiphon pisum | reverse complement strand
CACGCGGCTATTCTACATATTTTCTTAATATCCCTTTAAATAATCATTTTTTTTTTGGCATGGGATTTTCACCAAATCATTATATAAACTATATTATTAGCTACAGTAATTTAACATTAAAAAAAAAATTAAGACAATTTTTTTGTGTTGTGTGATCCTTTGACAAAATATGACGTAATCAGTGTGTCGTTGTTTTTGTTTGCAAATCTGTTATACCAAATAAATAAACTGCATTGTACGCATAACTATTATCGTTGTTGTAAAATCAAATGTTAACGATAATTGCGCATAACGTCCATCGTATATTTATACTCTAATAAGCAATCTTATACAAACTGAAAATGTATATCAAAATTATTAACTTGCTCGAATATATATATATTTTTTAATCGAAATTTTCACGCACATTAAATAGTTAGGTTAATATAATGGGTCAACCCAATTAGAATATTGATTTTATTTTATTAATTTTTGCTACCTATCGTCATAATATTATGATGGTTTTTGAATCTAATACTGAACGATGTAATGTAATGGACTATAATAATAGCCAACCGTGATATAAAATAATAATTTTCTGCATAAAAATACGCATAATAAGCTGCAGCATGTAATAGATTGTTTTAATTTTTTTAATATATTAAATGTTGATAAATAAATTATGCTCGTTGAAAAAAACTTGAAAATTGAATACAACATTTTTTTACAAATAGTACTTATACAGTAATTTTGAATTATACGAAATAAAAAATGTATAAATGTTTGAATTTTCGTTATTTTTAACAACATTATTCGTCAAAAT
>NW_021772953.1:0-1509 GCF_005508785.2 Acyrthosiphon pisum | reverse complement strand
TACTATTATCAGATAGATAGATACTATAATATGCGCTTATAATTTTACACCGCTAACGCCCTGAGTCCTGACCACCACGGTTAATTTGTACACAGTTCTCTTCGCCCTTCTACGCCACCACAAGTAACCCTATATAATAATATATTATGTTCTAGTCCTGTAAACCGTTGGAGATTTTTCCGTTTTTTAATTAACGTCGAACGCCGGCCCGGCATCGTGGTTTTTATTATCTGCTCTAAAACTACCACTACATACACACACAGGTGTATACATAATGTATACATATATATATATATATATATATATTGTGTTGTATGTAGCGTCGTTAGACGGTGGTATATATTTCTATTATATATAGTTATTTCACGGCCGAGGGTGAGGTCCCTCGCGTGTATAGTATTATTATATAAAGAGTAAACGATGGCTATGCAGACGGCCAGGCTTTATACATATAACATACAGGGTGACTCACCGAGCTGAGCTCCACGCTCACCCCAACATTTATGTTTAGTAATGCGCTTATTTATATTTTGATTTTTAAAAATTTTAAGTAGGTAGGTCGTAGGTACACAGATTATTATTAGATATTAGACTTTTATAAGTCATTTAAAGAGCGTCTAGTAGAGATACAAATTTATTTTTTTCAAATAACAACTGTCCTTTTAGATTCTGAGTGGAACGATGAATGTATTGATTTTACAATGATCTGTGTTTTTTTATTTTTTTTGTGTCTGTGTACACGATAAGTAGTCGAAATAATGCTTCGATTTTCAACTTCAGTATCTCGTTCGATTGGAAAGTGAATATCGTTAGTGCATTGGGGAGGTTAAAATTTAAAATTCACAGTAATTTTCAAAAGCGCCAAGAAAAACCAAAGAAAAATTAAGGAAAAACGGGAATTTTTACGCAAAATCGATTTTTCACAAAATTGAATTTGGTTCTTGGTGTAACTTTAAAAAAAATGACCGTAGATACATGAAATTTTGACTGAATGTTAATATAAACATATTATATTATATATCTATGCACCATAACATTTTCAAAATATTTTGACTTATTTTGAGCTCTTTACGGACATTGTCAGTTTTCATTTTTTTTTAGTTTTTTTTCTAAAAATATAAATACAATTTTATTTGTTGATTAAAAAAGCTTGAAAATTTAATAAAAGGCACCTAGTATATTGTTACAATGAGATTTTAAAAATATTAAAAATCCTTAGTCACAGTTTTTTTTTATTAGCATTTAAAGTTCAAAAATTGACAAAATATGTAAAAATCACGAAAATTAGCAAATTATTTTGAATTAATAATTCGTAAAAATTTTTCTTTTTAGAACTAAGATTTTAAAATGTAATACAAGATTCCTTATAGGTTAATCTACATTTATCAACAAAAAAAATGTCTATAAGAAACTCAAATTAAATTTTTATGAGCGTTTGAAATTCATATTTTTACAACATTTGATATTTACTCGATTTCTCATGTAACGATTTTCTTATTTTGTTGTAAA
>NW_021772952.1:0-1542 GCF_005508785.2 Acyrthosiphon pisum | reverse complement strand
TCGCTCTGCTGTACAGTAGGTTAGAAGTGGGTCACTGTATAATGGACAGTATTAAATTTGAATTCAATGATATAATATCACTGTATAAGAAAAACGATTCTGAGCGGAGACGGTATATCAGTCTATGTATTAGACATATAATATATACTTATCTATGGTATTAAAAAAAAATTGACCTATATTAGGTACTTATAATAAATTCCAAATTAATCATATCATAATATCTATTAGGTACTTATAAGTTATAACGCGTTATACATCAACAAAAAACCGTGGTAAAATCATAGATATATAATAGTATACTTTAGAAGTTTCAAGTACCCACGAATAATATTATACAATCACAACAAAATAACTAAAATAGTTATCCTAGGTTTTTAATATGTAATTTCGTCCAAATTTGTACTTAAAATGACTATAAAAATAAACTGTGTAAATGTATTTTTTAAATTTTTTGGTAACAGAATTAATTACTTATGTGGAATCTTGTTTATAATTTTTAATTCTTAGATACAAAAATTGAACATTTTATACATTTTTAACAACAAAATAATTTTTCAAATTAAAATTTGATAAATTTTGTCAAAATTTGATATTTAAATGCTTATAAAAAAAAATTGTGCCTATGTTTTTTTAATATTTTTCAACTGATATTGTAACAATATATCAGGAGCTTTGTATTAAATTTATACACTTTTTGGCCCAACAGATAAAACTTTATTGATATTTATAGAAAAAAAAACTAAAAAAATTGAAAACTGACCATGTCTGTACACAGCTCAAAAAGAATCAAATTATTTTCAAAATGTTATGGTGTATAGGAAATGCTAATATAAACATTCAGTAAAATTTTCATGTATCTGCAGTTATTCGTTTTTGAATTACAACAAAATAAGGAAATCGCTACATGAGAAATCGAGTGAATATCCAATGTTGTAAAAATTTGAATTTCAAACGATCATAAAAATTTAATTTGACTTTCTTATAGATATTTTTTGTTTGATAAAGGTAGATAATCTTATAAGGAATCTTGTATTACATTTTCATATCTTAGATTTAAAAAGAAAAATTTTTATGAATTTCTAACTCGAAATAATTTGCAAATTTTCGTGATTTTTCCATATTTTGTCATTTTTTGAACTTTAAATGCTTATAAAAAAAAACTGTGACTAACGATTTTTAATATTTTTCATCTGCCTTTGAAACAATATACTAGGAGCCTTCTATTAAATTTTCAAGCTTTTTTATCCAACAAATAAAATTTTATTGATATTTTTAGAAAAAAAACTAAAAAAAAATGGAAAATGAAAATGTCCGTAAAGAGCTCAAAATAAATCAATATATTTTCAAAATTTTACCGTGTATAGAAAATGCAAATATAAACAATCTGTGAAAATTTCATATATCTACGGTCATTTTTTTTAGAGTTACACCAAAAACCAAAATCGATTTCTCGAAAACAGATTTTGCGTAAAAATCCCGTTTTCCTTAACTTTTCTTTTGGCTTTCCCGGCGCTTTTGAAAACTATTGGTAAAATTTTA
>NW_021772951.1:0-999 GCF_005508785.2 Acyrthosiphon pisum | reverse complement strand
ACTGTGCAACATAATGGGGTATTTTGGGGCACAACTTAGGCTTAACTGAATTGATTTGAATAGTTTATTATTTTTTACGCTGGAGCACAAAAATCCCAATTACTGCGGTCTGCAGTACTGACTAGGTATAATGCATTTACATACAAACACCACCCAAAACACCCCGACTTTGAGGAGTTGTATCTCGTCAACGGATAAACGAAAAATGAAAATTTAAACGTGATAATTCATAAGAAAAAAAGCCTTACTAAATTATGAAATTTTTAGTATGGGTTGCCATTTGAAAATCAAAAGTCGATGGTGGTTTACCTAATAAATATAAGGGTGAAAAATATAAAAACATTATATAATTCTAGAACAGCGTAGATAAAAAAATTTGAAAAAAGTGAATACTTGTTGAGATAATGAGTGTTTTACGCTTAATCGATCGCCCTGTATATCATAGGCTGACAGACCGTCTTCGCTCAGAATCGTTTTTCGTATACAATATTAGATATAGCATTGAATTCAAATTTAATACCATCCATTACAGTGACCCACAGTAACCTATTGTACAGCAGAAATAAGCCCACTTGCCCAACTTTTTTTAAATTTCATACTAAACTCAAGACCAAACCATATTTTATATTTTGTATCTACACTTCAACACTTAATAGAATCATAAAATAATAAATAACCTTTTATACGCATATATATAGTATAATTGCATTGTTATAGAAGATTTGGGATAATATATCAAAACAAAACTTTTTTATATTTACTAGATAGTACGATACAAATACTTTTCGTTGAGTATACTTTGTTCCCCCCTTCAGCTGTATTTATATATTGTCTTATACTCTTATGCCTACAAATAGTTCAAATACAAACTTATAAATTATTACGAAACTAGAAAAAAAATAAAATGTTTAGTTTTTTTGGTATAAACATTATACCCAGGTATAAAAATATTTACCCGGTAAACGATTAGCATATTTAAAAATAAATGGTCTGATTCAT
>NW_021772950.1:0-931 GCF_005508785.2 Acyrthosiphon pisum | reverse complement strand
TAAGACAGTCAAACTAAATTTTTATGATCGTTGAAATTCAAATTTTTACAACATTGGATATTCACTCGATGTCTCATGTAGCGATTTCATTATTTTGTTGTAATTCAAAAACGAATAACTGCAGATACATGAAAATTTTACTGAATGTTTATATTAGCATTTCCTATACACCATACAATTTTGAAAATATTTTGACTCTTTTTGAGCTGTTTACGGACATTTTCAGTTTTACATTTTTTTAGTTTTTTATTCTATAAATATCAATAAAGTTTTATCTGTTGGGCCAAAAAGTGTATAAATTTAATACAAAGCTCCTGATATATTGTTACAATAGCAGTTGAAAAATATTAAAAATATATAGGCACATTTTTTTTATATAAGCATTTAAAGATCGAATTTTGAAAAAATTTATCAAATTTAAAATTCAATAATTATTTTGTAGTTAAAAATTTATAAAATGTTCAATTTTTGTATCTAAGAATTGAAAATTTAAAACAAGATTCCACGTAAGTAATTAATTCTGTTACCAAAAAATCTAAAAAATACATTTACACAGTTTATTTTTATAGTCATTTTAAGTACAAATTTGGACGAAATTACATATTAAAAACCTAGGATAACTATTTTAGTTATTTTGTTGTGATTGTATAATATTATTCGTGGGTACTTGAAACTTCTAAAGTATACTATTGTATATCTATGATAGTACCACGGTATTTTGTTGATGTATAACGCGTTATATGTACCTAATAGATATTATGATATGATTAATTTGGAATTTATTATTGGTACCTATTATAGGTCAATTTTTTTTTAATACCATAGATAAGTATATATATGTCTAATACATAGAATCGTTTTTCTTATACAGTGATATTATATCATTGAATTCAAATTTAATACCATCCATTATACAGTGACCCACTTCTAA
>NW_021772949.1:0-2651 GCF_005508785.2 Acyrthosiphon pisum | reverse complement strand
CTAGAAATTCTAAAGGAAGTCTAGGAAATCTAAAGTGTAAGTCTGGGAATTCTTAAGGTTATCTTAGGGATTCTTAATAATTCATTATAAGAATTCCATTTTGTTTTTAAATAAACAAAATATTTACCCAGGAAGAAAATACCTAGGTATATAAATTAAATACGATTGATAAATACATTATAATGATTTGTTGTTGTACACTAGCCGCTATAGGTATCTATAATTAAGGTAATATTTGTTTTGCGCCTATATAAAATCAACGAAGTAAAATTTAAAAAAATGTTATAATCTTACACATTTTTAATTATTTTTTGGGTACGAAAAACAATTTTAGAATCTGAACGTGGTGTATAATGTACCTATATGTAGTTTTACAATGTTGTATTGATTTTACCTCAGATTTTACAATGATGTGTACATTTTTCTTTATTTGAACACGATAACTATGTAATCGAAATAATTCCTCGATTTTCAACTTCAGAACTACAAAGAAGTCAAAATGGAAAATTCTTAGTAGTTTCAAAATCGTTTGGAAAAACAAACAAACACTAACAATTTTTACACAAAACCGGTTTTTGAAAAAATCAATTTAGATTTTTTGGTGCAAGTAAAAAACTATAAACGTAGTTACCTACGTGAAATTGGATTTTTTTTTAAATTTACTATCATCGAGATCGTTGATAAAAAAATGTTCACTATGTTAACACTTTAATATAATGTTCCTATTATAATGGTTGTTAATGGAAATTAAAAAAAAAGTTCAGCGTAAATCCATGATAATTTTTAGACAAAAATCGTAAAAATCACGAAAAAATGCAAATTATTTTGAATCAGATTCATAAAAAAATTTTTATTTATACCTAAAATTTAATACAAGATTTATAAAAATTTATCAAATTGAAAAGTAACAGCTTAATATGTTGCATTACATTTTTAAAATGTTCAATTTTTATAGCTAAAGATTGAAAATTTAAAACAGGTACTACACGTATACAGTACCAAAAACATACAAATCACATTTTTTTTATAGTTATTTTAAGTTTAATATTGGACGAATTTAGAGATATTTTTTGGGTGGGTGGAGGGGGTCATATCTTCACGCTCTAAAGATGTATACTTGAAAACAGTACTTTTTCGACAGTCGAAAACTCGAGAAATTCGATTGGTCGCAGTATTTTTAAATAAATAAACTCAAAATCTTTAGATACACCAAGTCAATGAGAAAAAATATATAAGTGCCTACATGTAAGATTGAATTGTAATTAAATTTATAATAATATTAGGCTGATTACAGACGTTTACATTTTTGAACAATGGAGATTTGACACTTATTAAAACAATTTACTTCAGTGTTTATTGCACTTAAATATTAATTATAATGTTGTGTATATATTTTTTCCGATGTATTTCAAATTTCTTAAATATTGTATCTGTGAATATTTTCCTAAAACAGTTTTAACCTGAAAAATATTCAAGAAAAACGGCTAATTTAGAATTATTTCTCTATGCATATTTAATTTTCATCCGTCACAATATTATTATCTTAAAAAACACTTGGGTTTTTATTGAACTCTGTAAATAAATATAATATATTAACATATATTATAGGTATTATCGATATACTATTCAATTATAAAAACAATTGTTCTGATACCTACATTTTATTTTATAATAGTTTAAACATTGATAAAATCTCAATATAGCAAATTTTTTGTTTTATACAATCAGTGATTGTTTTTCACCATTAATATCTAACTATCTTTGAGCTTCGCACAGAATCATATTTTTGAATTAATCATCGCACAGCTAAAGATAAAAATAAACAGCTAAGGAACAACGAAGAGTTACAATCAATGTCAGACATCCGTGAATAAGAAATAGTTGAAAAAAGTTTACTAGATGTACAATTACTTGTTACAAGTTTGGGTTTAATGGAAGAGAGCATGCCAGTTGACAACTCAATAATCAAAACAATTAAAAGTTGGATAACAGTTAAATCTAAAAATGCAAGATAAAGAACAGAATAACAGTGATAATGACAGCGATGATCGGGGTGATGATGATATTCAAAATTAATATATTAATGTAAAATATGTAAATATAAATTCTCTAGGAATTCATAAGGAAGTCTGGAAATTCTTGAGGAAGTCTGGGAATTCTTTAGGAAATCTAGGAAGTCTAATGGAATTCTTTAGGAAGTCTGGGAAGTCTTTTAAACAGGAATTCTGGTGTACAAAATATTCATTCGCGAATGACGCCCCCGAGTTTTTGAAATTAAGGTTCAGAATGTTGGAAGCGATTGAATCGGTTGACAACATCAATACGAGTACAGTCTCAAAACATACGCGAGAACACACAGCAAAAAGAGATGTTTATAAATCTACTTCGTTATCAGCCACCGGAGAACTCAAATTTTATGTTTGTAAATTATCACACACGATTTATAAGTGTCCAGTATTTTTAAATCTGTCAATTTTCGACCGAATTTGTGTAAAATTTGTTTACGTTCCCATCACGGGGAAAAATGTAAAAGTCGTAATTGTCCTAAATGAACTCGTCCTCACAACGGGCTGTTGCACATAATGAGCCAGAACCAGTTCGATAAGAGATCGGACCCAGTTATGGCGTCGAGTATTACGAGTACAATCGCG
>NW_021772948.1:0-773 GCF_005508785.2 Acyrthosiphon pisum | reverse complement strand
GAAAAAAAAAACTAAAAAAATTTAAAACATACAATGTCTGTACACAGCTCAAAAAGAGCCAATTATTTTCAAAATTTTATCGTATATAGAAAATGCTAATATAAACATTCAGTGAAATTTTCAAATATCTAAAGTCATTCGTTTTTTAGTTACAATAAAATAAGAATTTTATCACATGAGAAATCGAGCGAAAATCAAATGTTGTAAAAATATGAATTTCAAACGCTCATAAAAATTTAATTTTAGTTTCTTATAAACATTTTTTTTTTGGTAAAGATAGATTATCCTATAAGGAATCTTATATTACATTTTAAAATCTTAGTTCTAAAAAGAAAAAATTTTACGAATTATTAACTCTAAATAATTTGCTACTTTTCGTGATTTTTACATATTTTGCCAATTTTTGAACTTTAAATGCTAATAAAAAAAAACTGTGACTAAGGATTTTTAATATTTTTCAAATATCATTGTAACAATATAGTAGGAGCATTGTATTAAATTTTCAAGTATTTTTACTCAACAAATAAAGTTTTATTGACATTCATAGAAAAAAAACTAATTAAATTGGAAACTGAAATTGTCCGTAAACAGCTCAATACAAATCAAAATATTTTGAAAATTGTATCATGTATAGAAAATGGAAATATAAACAACCAGTGAAAATTGCATGTATCTACGGTCATTTTTTTTAAAGTTACACCAAAAATTAAATTAAATTTTATGAAAAATCGATTTTGCGTAAAAATTCCCGTTTGTCCTTAATTTTTCTTTGG
>NW_021772947.1:0-765 GCF_005508785.2 Acyrthosiphon pisum | reverse complement strand
TTTCTGATAGGAAAGTGAATTTAGTTGGTACTTGGGGGGTCAAAAGTAAAATTTTTCCAATAGTTTTCAAAAGCGCCGTGAAAAACAAAAGAAAAATTAAGGAAAAACGGGAATTTTTACGCAAAATCTGTTTTTGAGAAAATCGATTTTGGTTTTTGGTGTAACTTTAAAAAAAAATGACCGTAGATATATGAAATTTTGACTGAATGTTTATCTAAGCATTTTCTATACACCATAACATTTTCAAAATATTTTGATTTATTTTGAGCTCTTTATGGACATTTTCATTTTCCATTTTTTTTTAGTTTTTTTTCTAAAAATATCAATAAAATTTTATTTGTTGGATAGAAAAGCTTGAAAATTTAATAGAAGGCTCCTAGTATATTGTTTCAAAGGCAGATGAAAAATATTAAAAATCGTTAGTCACAGTTTTTTTTTATAAGCAATTAAAGTTCAAAAAATGACAAAATATGGAAAAATCACGAAAATTTGCAAATTATTTCGAGTTAGAAATTCATAAAAATTTTTCTTTTTAAATCTAAGATATGAAAATGTAATACAAGATTCCTTAAAAGATTATCTACCTTTATCAAACAAAAAATATCTATAAGAAAGTCAAATTAAATTTTTATGATCGTTTGAAATTCAAATTTTTACAACATTGGATATTCACTCGACTTCTCATGTAGCGATTTCCTTATTTTGTTGTAATTCAAAAACGAATGACTGCAGATACATGAAAATTTTACTGAATGTTTATATTAG
>NW_021772945.1:0-272 GCF_005508785.2 Acyrthosiphon pisum | reverse complement strand
TCTGAGGCACTTTTTACGGGGAGATGAAAAAAATTCAAGGAGGAAAGTCCGCCTTACAGTACATTCGATCACCGTATAGCTAAAAATTCTAATATGTATGGTTGGCGGTTCTGAGTCACTTTTTACGGGGAGATGAAAAAAATTCAAGGAGGAAAGTCCGCCTTGCAGCACATTCGATCACCGTATAGCTAAAAATTCTAATATGTATGGTTGGCGGTTCTGAGTCACTTTTTACGGGGAGATGAAAAAAATTCAAGGAGGAAAGTCTGCCT
>NW_021772944.1:0-856 GCF_005508785.2 Acyrthosiphon pisum | reverse complement strand
TACACTTGTGCCTTACAAGAAGTGCTGTCGCTTCCACGGTCCGTTTGGTCGACGCTCTGAATTGGTTTTTATATACCCATAATCTGCACGTTTCCGTGTACACCGTACATGTAACCAGTGGCGCAACTTCGGGGGTGCTAGGGGATGCTTAAAAACCCCCAACTCTATTTTAAGCACCCCCAAGTCCAATGTCTTTATAATTTAAAATTTCATCTATAGTTTTAAGTTTTAACAATGTAATTTTATTTTAAGATATCATTATGTCATTTCAATTTTGACATGAAATCATTAAAAATTGTTGCACAATTTTATGACGGTGCAAGCGTAATGTCGGGGTGTCTTAATGGTGTTCAAGTCAAAATAAAACAATATTTTCCTTCTGCCATATATACTCATTGTATGTCTCACAGGTTAAAATTAGTGGTTCTGGATATGTTCAAAGGAATTAAGGTAGAATATGCTTTAATTAACTATTTGTAGAACATTAACACATAATACTATATAATTTTTTTTATTAGAATATATTATTATATACTTTGTTTATTATATTGCTCGAAATTTTTTTAATATTTTGGAGTCCCTCTATGTGCATTTTTCTCGACCAAGTAACAACTCAAAATTACTTGAAATTCAGACTGAATTAGGATTAAAGAAAGGCAATGTAATAAGAGTTTATGATACGCGATAGGTTTGTCGATATCGAAATTGCCATTCAATGATAAACAATTATTCAGCAATTTTTAAATTTTTAAAAAAATGAATTGAGAGAGCTGATAAAGATGTAGCTGAGCTATAGATATATACCAATATGAAAAATTAAATGTTATTGAGTACTCAAAAAGTTATATTTTATTTT
>NW_021772943.1:0-1169 GCF_005508785.2 Acyrthosiphon pisum | reverse complement strand
CATGCAAATTTTGACTGAATGTTTATATTAGCATTTTCTATACACTATAAAATTTTCAAAATGTTTTTTTTTCTATAAATATCAATAAAGTTTTATCTGTTGGGCCAAAAAGTGTAAAAATGTAATACAAAGCTCCTGATATATTGTTACAATACCAGTTGAAAAATATTAAAAATACATAGGCAAAATTTTTTTTTATAAGCATTTAAAGATCGAATTTTGACAAAATTTATCAAATTTTAATTTGAATAATTATTTTGTAGTTAAAAATGTATAAAATGTTCAACTTTTGTATCTAAGAATTGAAAATTTAAAACAAGATTCCACGTAAGTAATTAATTCTGTTACCAAAAAATCTAAAAAATACATTTACACAGTTTATTTTTATAGTCATTTTAAGTACAAATTTGGACAAAATTACATATTAAAAACCTAGAATAACGATTTTAGTAATTTTGTTGTGTAGTTATTTTTTTCCTAGAAAATGGCTTTGCTTCGACGATGGTATTATATTAATTATTGTAACCCTGTTATATTGACATTAAATGACTTGCCAACAATATTTTATTTTATTAATTTTATTGTTTTATGAATTAGGATAATTCATATAATTCATAGGTACTCTACCAATGTAAATGCATGTCTAGTCTGAACGTGGTTACACAAGGGACTACGATGTACATCAATGCACATTGATTTACATATTTTGATTTTTGAGTTTGTGTTCCGATCATATTGACTCGAATACATATTTAATCTTCATGCAAGTATACAACTACAGATGATATGAAAATAATTTCATTTAGTTTTTGACACTGCATTGTCTAATTTTCGTACATTCAGCCCCCAACATTTAAGTTTAGTTATACTGCTTGTACATTTTAAACGTCGTAATTGTTTGACTTTACATATTATATTATATATTTGTTAATTTTAGTAATACTATAGTATTATTACCTATAATTTTTTTTATTATAGTCCGGGCGAACATCTCCAAAGATATGATAGTTTATATCCACGTAAACCCCATTGTAAATTAAAGACGTACAAGCCTCTGGTATGGATGAAACATCATCATCTGGTATACTCGGACAGTCCTCATGGACATAACCAAGATAAGTGCATGCTGGTATTCCAGGGCCTGAAAAATAAAACTCATATTTTACACC
>NW_021772942.1:0-1077 GCF_005508785.2 Acyrthosiphon pisum | reverse complement strand
TTTGACTCTTTTGAGCTGTTTACGGACATTGTAAGTTTTCAATTTTTTTAGTTTTTTTTTTCCATAAGTATCAATAAAGTTTATCTATTGGGCCAAAAAGTGTAAAAAATTAATAAAAGGCTCTGATACATTGTTACAATAGCAGTTGAAAAAATATTAAAAATACATAGGCTCAATTATTTTTTATAAGCATTTGAAGTTGAAATTTTGACAAAACTTATCAAATTTAAAATTGAATAATTATTTTTAGTTAAAAATTTATAAAATGTTCAACTTTTATATCTAAGGATTGAAAATTTAAAACAAGATTCCGTGTAAATATTTAATTCTGTTACCAAAAATTCTAAGAAATACATAAGCACAGTTTATTTTTATGGTCATTTAAGTTCAAATTTGGACGAAATTACATATTAAAAAACCTGGAATAACTATTTTAGTTATTTGGTTGTGATCGTATAATATTATTTGTGGGTACTTGAAACTTCTAAAGTATACTATTATATATCTATGATAGTACCACGGTTTGTTGTTGATGTATAACGCGTTACCTAATGGATATTATGATATGATTAATTTGAAAATTATTAATAATACTATAGATAAGTATACCTAAATATGTATGTCTAATATCTAGACTGACATACCGTCTCCGCTCAGAATCGTTTTTCTTATACAGTGATATTATATCATTGAATTCAAATTTAATACTATCCATTATACAGTGACCCACTTGTAACCTATCGTATAGCAGAGCGACATCCACTTTTTTTTTATTAGCATTTAAGGTTCAAAAATTGACAAAATATGTAAAAATGACGAAAATTAGCAAATTATTTTGAATTAAGAATTCAACCCACCTTTTTTTCTTTTAAAAATATCCATTCTTTCAATATCCGGTCTCAAATACAGAAAAAAAGTCAAAAGCGAGAACAATAACTAGAATTAGTGATTACAGTTTAACAGTAATGTAGGTACCTGGTCCGTGTGTTTGAGAATTGTGACTTGTAAGTAGATGAACAATAATACAACAGTCAACAATAATAATAAGTCAACATCCAATAATAGATGCGATATGCG
>NW_021772941.1:0-1231 GCF_005508785.2 Acyrthosiphon pisum | reverse complement strand
CACAAATTGTTTAGTACCTAATAGCGTTTATTATAAATTCATATTAACGAAAATCCCGTGTTTAATACGATAAACAAAAAAAATTGCTTTATAATACAAACAAAATCCCGTTTTCTATTTTTTTGGATGCTCAGTTCATCGATAACCTTATATGGCATGATTATTGTATTGATCGGTCATCGGTGACGTGCAAATTAAGCCAACACATTAAAGGACTTTATTACAATATAGTTAAACTAATGTTAAACCGCGGAATTCGACTGGTAAAATCAGTTGGTTAAGCGTAACCGAGGCAGGGACTGGAACTTTGATGATTTTTACGGTTCCGGTTCCTATTCGGTTCCTAGTAAAACTAAAATTTTGGTTTCGATTCCCAGAAAAACTAACATTTAGGTTTCGGTTTTTTTCGGTTCTTAAAAAATAAAAAAATTGTTACCTGATTTGGTTTTTTACTTATGTAAAAAAATGTGTCAAGGAAAAGTATCGGTTCCGGTAAGGTTCTGGTTTTTAAATTAATTTAAATAAGGGTTTCGGTGAGGTTCCAGTCCCTGAACCAGGTACTGGAACCGAACCTAAAAGAACCGGTTCTGGAACCGGAACCTTAAAAATATTAAGAACCGGAACCGGAACCGTAACCTTTATTTTAATATAATAAAGTACAGGAACAAAACCGGAATTTTTAAATTAAAAAGGTACTTTAAGGTTCGAAAAGTCGGTTATAATAAACAAAGTATATAATAATTACTATTTAATTTATAGTTATTATTCAATATTAGATAGGAAAATTGATAAAATATTTACTTCTGTCATACTATTTATTAGGTAAGACTTAATACTTAATAAAAACTTGAGTTCAGGTGTATAGCAGTTGATACAGGCAAAGTACAAAATATTTTAAAGAGTTAATGAATATTTGGATAAAACTCTTTATCAAAAACATCTAAAGCATGTAACCCAGAGGTGAATTAAATGTTTTCAATCTCTAAAAATAAACCCGTGCCCTTTGGTAAATCTACAGTCTTCATGGTAATTTTGTTTATTTACCGACTATTTATCGGGTTTATTATAAATACTCACCATGCATGAAAAATAATTCGCGGAAAATTCAAAAATATAGTTACCATACCACCATAAATGTATATGTTTTTATTTTCCGATATTTATGTCACGAACGACAAGTGGTGTATAGTAGGTATAACAAATTACCACGGCTAGAATATTTAGAAAACAG
>NW_021772940.1:0-1013 GCF_005508785.2 Acyrthosiphon pisum | reverse complement strand
CATTTTTTTTATAGTCACTTCTATCTGTTAACCTATTTATTACATATATAGTATCTATTGAATAATTAATATAGATATTGTAGTTGCTTACAGAATACTGATTACAGGCTGATTTATTTTTATATACCTACCTAGGTACCTATATATAACTTTATGTTATTTATATGAAAATATATATTAACACTTAGGTGTATATATATATATTTTAGATTCTGAGTGGAACGATGAATGTATTGATTTTACAATGATGTGTGTTTTTTTTATTTTTTATTTTTTTTTGTGTCTGTTATCACCTTTTAGGACAGTAAAAGTTCTTGGATTTTCTTCAACAGTACCTTTTCTGATAGGAAAGTGAATCTAGTTGGTACTTTGGGGGGGGTCAAAAGTAAAATTTTTCCAATAATAGTTTTCAAAAGCGCCGTGAAAAACAAAAGAAAAATTAAGGAAAACCGGGAATTTTTACGCAAAATCTGTTTTCGAGAAAATTGATTTTGGTTTTTGGTGTAACTTTAAAACGAATGACTGTAGATACATGAAATTTTCACTGGTTATTTATATTTCCATTTTCTATACATGATAAAATTTTCAAAATATTTTGATTTATTTTGAGCTGTTTACGGACAATTTCAGTTTCCAATTTAATTAGTTTTTTTTCTATGAATGTCAATAAAACTTTATTTGTTGAGTAAAAATACTTGAAAATTTAATACAAGGCTCCTACTATATTGTTACAATGACATTTGAAAAATATTAAAAATCCTTAGTCACAGTTTTTTTTTATTAGCATTTAAAGTTCAAAAATTGACAAAATATGTAAAAATCACGAAAATTAGCAAATTATTTTGAGTTAATAATTCGTAAAAATTTTTCTTTTTAGAACTAAGATTTTAAAATGTAATACAAGATTCCTTATAGGATAATCTACCTTTATCAAAAAAAAAATGTCTATAAGAAACTCAAATTAAATTTTTATGAGCGTTTGAAATTCATATTTTTACAACATTTGATATTCA
>NW_021772939.1:0-784 GCF_005508785.2 Acyrthosiphon pisum | reverse complement strand
TCTAGCGACCCATGTATTTATAGTTTAGTTATTATATATAGATTATTGTGAGGGTCTTTCACTCCCCGTAGTATCATCCCTTACCACATATGTTATTATTTTGATTATAGTTTATATACTCTCACCTTGATTACCTATGTTATTGTAATATTATGTTCCTTATACTGGTATTATTTGAAAGGAACGGATACTATCCGTTACACTAGTGATGGGCAAATTCTCGAGAATATAATACGTTTTTAAATATTGATCAGTTTTAAATTAAACTTATGTTTGTAAATGATTCAAATGACAGCTCTTTATTGGTATTATGTCAGTTTAGATATTTATTCTTTAAAAAAAAGTTATTAAGTAACTATAATTAAATTTTTTAATTAAAATCTGTACAATGATTACAAAATAAACGATCCAACTTTAATTTATATATGCTGAAAAAATAAAAATAAGCATAATGAAATTGAAATACTGAATAACTTAATAACTCGATTTTTTTTTTAAAAAGAAATTTCCAGAAATGTTCTCGGAATATTCCTAATGGCACATCACTAGGTGTGACTTAATGCTGTATAGCAAAAATGTATTGAAGTGATGTCAATGAATTAATTAATCATCGAATGTAGTTTAAATGTTACCTACTTAAGTACCCCCTCCATTACTTTCCATTGTTTTCCATTAAATTGCACCCGTACCCTGAGTATACAATATAGGTACCTAAGTAAAAGCTGTGTATATAAAATATATATTATAAAACTTGTGTTTACTTCATCAAACTGTAACAAAATAA
>NW_021772938.1:0-1008 GCF_005508785.2 Acyrthosiphon pisum | reverse complement strand
GCGAATGAAACATAAATACCAACATCGAACACCGATATGATGATATCGCTTATTAAGAAAATGGGAACTTTTCTACTTTACCGGACACCCTTTTTTTTGCAATTTTTTTTTTTTGAAACTAATGTAGTTAAGCACGCTGAAAACGATGGTGAAGTCCAAATTTGGCGCACGGACTTAGTTTTGAAGTTATGGCCTATTGAAGTTCGCTATTTTGCGATTTTCACGCATTCGCGGAACACTAGTTTACTATGACTATTTCGAATATTGAAATTTTTTTTTTCGAAACTTATGTAGTTAAGTACGCTGAAAACGATGGTGAAGTCAGAATTTTCCGCACGGACTTAGTTTTGAAGTTCGCTATTTTGCGATTTTTACGCATTCGCGGAACACTAGTTTACCGCGCGCCTACTACGAATATTGATATTTTTTTTTTCGTAAGTTCCAGAAAACTTTTAATCACTGCCCATAATTAGGAAATCTAGAAAAAACAGTGATGCCAGATAGATAAAAAAAAAGAAATTTGTAAAAATAGTTACTTTTTTCTTCATTGTGGGAGTGACTGTCGACTGTCGACTGTCGACATGACCATTATTATAGGACATTTTCTTTACTGGCGCGAAAACATTAAATTTCATTCTATACTATGGAGAAGCATATAAATTTGTTTGATTTAATGGAATGGTCAAGCCAGAACGATGGCTTAGGTTTGATTGCCAAATTACAGTTATTTGGTATATTGCCAAATAACCAAAATTGCATACGAGGGCATCCGATGACATTGGTTAAAGATCAATCGTCAATCGATAATTACAAATTGATTTGTCGTGAAAAAATTAAGAAAAAAGGAAAAAAATTATGCAATTATAGGTAAATAGAAAATTACTAAAATTACTGGAACAAAACTAGTTTAGCGGCCACGCAAATTTTTCGGAAATCTGTATTTAAACATGTATAAAGCTACGAGTTTAAATTTACATATATACGCGTGCCACAGTACTCCCACGCGAG
>NW_021772937.1:0-1640 GCF_005508785.2 Acyrthosiphon pisum | reverse complement strand
CATTCATCATAGTTGAAAAATTTAAGTTTGTATAAAAAAAAAATATTCAAAATGTAGATTGTTAATTTTTTTGTAAAATATTTGTTTTATTTGTATCAACTATAATAATATATATCAAATTAAGAATAATTGTATCAAGGTTGTATCTATGCACACGATAGGAACCTATACATTTTAAATATTATGCAGATAGTTTTTTCATTAAATTGTGCTAAAATTATAACACGCTTCTCTTTGAAAACTTCTACCAATGTGAATTTTTTGGTCAATGTATGCCAAATACAAATTAATTAAAAAAGTAATTATAGTACCTATTTTATTACAAATAAAAATTATTTAAATATCCCCTAATATATCTAGTTAATTATGTGAATTGTGTGAATGATTAAATTATCCTTAAATTTATTTAAACATTTTTAAGTTATTTTTTCAAGTTCCTGGAAAAATACAGTTACCTATTTTGTATTTTGTTGTATTAGTTAAGCATGTTAGCACACAATTTGTTTTCTCTCTGACCAATAAGGAACATTAAATGGTTTAATAAATTTTTAGCTTTAATATTATAGTGAATTGACATATTATTATCAAACTTAATAAGGTAAGAATATTATCTAGCGTACATCATAATATGTTTTAATTGATACATATTTTAATTTTAATGCAAGTTATGGGTATTTAACATATTAATATTTTACATAGTTATAAGTTAATAACAAACTTTTATATAAAAATATCAATAATAGCCTATGATGTGCCATAGATAATATCCTTATATATCTTTAAGTTTGATGATAATAATAATAATTTATTCTAATATCAAAGCCAACAACACACAAAACTGAATTTGCTGAACACAATATTGGCATATTGTATATATGGATCAGAGAGAGAAAACAAATAGAGAGAGAATATATCGTCGTCGTCATGCAAAAACTGACCAAGTGTATTTTTATAGTTTTAGGTTATATCAATTTTACTTTTAGATATGCTATGAAAAATTCAATTTTTATCCATTTTTTTCAAAATTGATATCATCTAAACTGTAGTAATGTGTATAATTAATATGTTCAATAATTTATTTTCAACTTCTTTTGTTTTAAGCTTAAACTAAAAAAATTTGAAATTTAATATGGGTAAAAAATGACTAAGTGACATTTTAAGCACTTGGTCATTTTTTCCCTTAATATACTTTTTTCCATTTATATTTTAATTTAAATAATAATGTAATATAAAATGCACAATGTACATCAGCATGTTATTATTATTAACAATGGTCCAAACATACAGTATTGGAACTTGGAAGGTAACATGTGTTATTACCTAATACTGTTATTAGGTACCTATTATTATTTAAATAACATTAATAACTATTTTAATCCTATTGCAACTGTATAATTTTTAAAACCAAATCATAGTTTTAACAGTAAATATTATTCATTATGAATATAACAAAAGATAAAAATAAAAATAAAAAGATAACTTTGTTTTACAATAAAATAACAAAAAAAATAAAAAATAACTGTCAACCTTGTTTACAAAAAAAAAAATAGTTAATTCATATAACTAAATATGGTATGCTATTCAGAATTTGATTCAGAATCTGAAATTTGTATTGTATCTTTCTTTTTTGAGCTGAATGG
>NW_021772936.1:0-879 GCF_005508785.2 Acyrthosiphon pisum | reverse complement strand
TTTTAAAAATTTATCGTATATATAAAATGCTAATATAAACATTCAGTGAAATTTTCAAGTTCTACAGTCACTCGTTTTTTAATACAACAAAATAAGAAAATCGTTACGTAAGAAATCGAGTGAATATCAAATGTTGTAAAAATATGAATTTCAAACGCCCATAAAAATTTAATTTGAGTTTCTTATAGACATTTTTTTTTTGGTAAAGGTAGATTATCCTATAAGGAATCTTGTATTACATTTTAAAATCTTAGATTTAAAAAGAAAAATTTTTATGAATTTATAACTCGAAATAATTTTCAAATTTTCGTGATTTTTCCATATTTTGTCATTTTTTGAACTATAAATGCTTAAAAAAAAAAACTGTGACTAACGATTTTTAATATTTTTCATCTGCCTTTGAAACAATATACTAGGAGCCTTCTGTTAAATTTTCAAGCTTTTTTATCCAAAAAATAAAATTTTATTGATATTTTTAGAAAAAAAACTAAAAAAAAATGGAAAATAAAAATGACCGTAAAGAGCTCAAAATACATCAAAATATTTTGAAAATGTTATGGTGTATAGAAGATGCTAAGATAAACATTCAGTCAAAATTTCATGTATCTACGGTAATTTTTTTTAAAGTTACACCAAAAACCAAATTCAATTTTGTGAAAAATCGATTTTGCGTAAAAATTCCCGTTTTTCCTTAATTTTTCTTTTGTTTTTCCCGGCGCTTTTGAAAACCACTGAGAAATTTAAATTTTGACCTCCCCAATGCACCAACGATATTCACTTTCTGATCGAACAAGATACTGAAGTTGAAAATCGTAGCATTATTTCGACTACTTATCGTGTACACAGACACAAAAAAAATAAAAAAATAAAAAAATAAAA
>NW_021772935.1:6315-9461 GCF_005508785.2 Acyrthosiphon pisum | reverse complement strand
ATCTTTGTCCCACCTCTTAACAAGTTTCTGTGCAGTGTTAGAATACACATTCATTCACAGTATATTCACCTGTGTAATGTCTTCTTGGTGAGTATCCCAATAACCACCAAGTAGATTAGTTGTACGAATATCCCAAAATAATAAGAAAGCATCATCTTTAAACACTTCTGTTCCGGCGACTAAGAATCTTCCATCACAAGATACATCAAAACATGACAATGGTTTCAGTTCAGCATCAGTATCATCTAAAACAAATTAACTTAAAATATACACTAATATTTTTCAGTCTTTTTACCTTTAAAAACAGAAACACATTTTTCTTTTTTACGCAAATCCCAAAGCTTAATAGTGCCGTCTTTAGACCCTGTGTACACAATGGAAGATAACTGAGTATTGCTTGAACCAAATCTAAAAACAAAGAAAATAAATTATTTGAATGTTGTTCATAAATTAATAAATAAATGACAATGGTAATTTTACTTGACATCAACAATTTTTTTTTCGTGCTCCAAGGATACTCTAATTGACTTACATCCAGCATCAATATCATAGATATTACAAGTAAAGTTGGAGAGTGCTGTTGCTATTCTTAGTGATTGTCCACTAAACAATAGAAAATTTAGACTATAGTACTATTCAATTTAAGATCTTATATTTTAGTGTAAATATATTTATATAAGTAAAGTCATAAAGTTAATTACATTTTGTGTGCATCCAAATTCAAAATATAGACATCATTAGAAATGATAACTTCCTCAAATGCTTGTTTGTATTTAATTTTGTAATTTATTTCTTTAGAGCTATCAAATACTGGTTGTTCATTAAAGTCAACAACTACATCTTCCTCCAAACTGGCTTCTTCGTTAACACTTGAATGATTTGAAGTTTCTTCGCCATCTGAACTAGATTCTGATGTATCTAAGTTAAAAACAATGGAGTTAAGTAGATTTGATACAAAAACAATTGTAATATATTCTTACTAACCGGTATCTGTAATAAAATTTAAAGTCATTGTAACAATGAAAACTAGTACATATAGTTTAAAGTAAAAAGTTGTTTTGTCCAATAAAATATAAAAAAAATGTTATTAGATATTTGTGAAATGTGAATTTTAAATTTGGATGTGATAAGACTTTATAAACCACGTGTGTTTAGTGTTCAGCGCACGAATTAAGATATACTTAATATCTTAATTCGTGGTTCAGCGTTCAGTATATTGGCGATTGAAATTGATAAGATGTAACGAGGACGCTGTGTATCATTTGTTATTCATTATGTTATTTTACACGTTCACCGTTACAGATCCACCCCCCGCCAACCTGATAATTGATAAGCTTTCAATCGCCAATTATAATTGTATAACGTATTATTCAACACACTGTTGTAAACACAGATTTTATTATAAAATCTATGATAATGTGGCGACCACGGTCACGGCTAGAGAGCCTTGATATTAAAGAGAGTGGTCAACTCGGTGAACGTTTTCTATTGGCTGGCTGTTATCATTGATTATAGACGCCATTAATCGTCCAAATATTTATATTTTATATTTAATGCAATAGTTTATTTGTTGAAATTGTTCAATATTAATTAATTTAAATAATTTATTACGTTTTTTTTAGTTAATATTAAAATTATTCTCAACTTTTCTGAAATATAATTTCTGTGACAAGTATAATACCTATTATATATTATTTAAAAGTAAGTACCTACCACTTTGTTATACTTTCAAGTACCTACCACCTAATACTGTTTGTGGAGATGGTCTAACACTCAATTTTTGCATTTTAAAATTATTATATAATAAATGTCAATAAAATATGTTTATTTGTTATTCATATTAATTATATGCTTTTATGCGCTAAAAGTTGTATATCAGTTTATTGAAAAATTAATCGTCGAGAAAGCTTATCCAATTGGATTTGCATACTTTCAATAAAAATATGTTAAAACATAAAAATCCAGTCCTACTTATAACCAATGTTATGAAAACTAATTGGCTTATTGATTTTAATTGGAAAAAAAGTATTTTATTGGAAAGTGTTCAATGGAATAAAATAGTTTTTAAAATGCACTTGAATACTTTTTGATAAATAGTATTTGAAATATGTAATTTCAATACTTGTAAAAGTATTTGAACAAAATACCCAAATACTTGACAACCCTAACTATAATAAGGTTATATGGTAAAAAAATGTGTGAATAATGCTCCTAGCTGAAGTGTTTAAATTTAAAAAAAGGCGGGAAACGTTTGGACGATTAATGGCTGCTATCACACCAGTTGGCCACTCTCTTTAATATCAAGGCTCTCTACTGTAGACCATAATTTCCCAGAAAATTTTAAAATTTTGAAATTACGTATATGTACCTGTATATGATTTACGTATATTTACGTATAGGTTATATTTTGTGGATATACATAGGTGCAACTATGAGGATGGGTTTTAAAACATTTCAATAGACCCCCCCCCCCCCAACATTACCTAACAGTTGTTTAAGCTTCTTCAATATTATTATAGTAGGGTTTCATCTGCCCTCAAATTTCAAATGTTATTTGTGTCTATGCCTTTATAGCAGCTATATCAAACCCTTCAATAATACTTGTTGTCATCAATCATCATTTTGGAAACTACATATTGTTCCACATTTTTTTTTCCAAGTCAACTTATTCCATTGCTATTAATTTCCAAGTTTTACCTTCGTTCCTATTTACATTCGTCGAAAGACATTTGTTTGTCGCAAGGGCGGATTGGCCTATTGGGAAATCGGGAAACTTCCCGATGGGCCGGTTCTTGTGAGGGCCGGCAGGGCCGGTATAATTATTATAATATATTTACAAAAACAAATTAGATTTTTATAATTTAAGCATAATATATATTAAGAAAATCAAATACCTACGAAGGTATTATGTTTAATATCTTAAACTATTGCAATTCATAGAAGGAATTTCGGTATTTACACTATTTTCCCTCCAATTCATGCTAATGTATTATTTAGAAATCTGTGGTATTGGTATTTTATTATTTATTTTTTATATTGTATGGTAGAATTCAGTTAGTTGCGTGATATATTGATAACCTTATTTTATCATTATTTATGTGTATTTTGATTTTGAACTTTTTTTACACAAACGAGTTACCGAGTTA
>NW_021772935.1:914-4862 GCF_005508785.2 Acyrthosiphon pisum | reverse complement strand
TATAAAATATAATAAGATTAAACTTCAAGTTCAAGTTAGAACAGTCTGAACAGGTTAATCTTATCTGCAGACTAACCCAAAACTGTTATAGCATTTAATAAATTATAGGTACCTATTATATAATTTACTAATTTAGTGGTGAAACTAAACAAATTTTGAAATTTGAGTAAAATTATGACCTTTTTTTTAGGGTGGGGGGGGTGCATATTTGCGGTGCAGGGCCGGTTTGATCCATATTTCCCGGGCCGAAAAAATTCGCCAATCCGCCCCTGCAATTGACATCCATTCAATTATATATCTTCTTACATATAGCTTTGTTCCGATGAACGTTTGTTGTTCCATAATTTATTTATTCCACAGGATTTATTAATTTATTATACAAAACATTTGGAACAAATGTCCATTCGCATATAATGGTATTGGAGTAAAGATTAATCAGAAAATAAATGCCCGGAAAAACATTTGAACTGCATTTTTTATTTATTCATAAACCTCACACTTTAAACTTATACATTATAAGGTAAATATGGTATATTGATATATTATGCTTATAGGAACTAGCAAAGTAATCTCAAAGGGAGCTTGTTCATATTCATATAATGCTAGGTATTCAGTAGGTATTCTACCTAGTAAGTCGCCCCTCCATAGGCGCAAATAGCGTTTGAGATTTGGGGGGGCTAATAGAGCTAATAGGGCCTTACTTTGATAATATTGAATAAGCTTAAAACAAAATGTAGGAAATGTTTGGGGGGCTATGGACATTTTTGAGGGGGCTTAGCCCCTAAAGCCCCCCCCCCTATTTGCGCCTATGAGCCCCTCACTCCACAAAAAAAAAACAAATAAAAAAACATTATTTATGTACCTACATATAATATATTAATATTTAACTATGTTTCTTATTCTTTTTTTGTAATTCTAATTATATACTGACATTATACATTTTTTATTGACTTATAATTTTTATTCATTGGACTATTTTACAGACATTTTTAACGAAAGTAAATATCTTGGCAACTCTTGTAAATTCAAATACTCAAAGACAGTAGTATGTAATAGACACAACACAAGGGACATAGGTAATCAAAATAATTTAGTGACCCTACTTTTGATCCGAAATTAAAATAAAACACTGCAAAAGAGAATGAATAGATATCAGTTTTGAAAATTCTTATATTTATATTTTAGGATATAAAATATTAAAAAAGGTAGGTAAGTGGATGTCGCTATACTATACAGTAGATTACAAGTGGGTCACTGTATAATGGATGGTATTAAATTTGAATTCAATGATATAATATCATTGTATAAGAAAAACGATTCTGAGCGGAGACGATATGTCAGTCTAGGTATAAGACATAATATTATATATGGTGTTAAAAAAAAATTGAACTATAATAAATTCCAAATTAATCATATCACAATATCTATTAGGTACTTATAACGCGTTATACATCAACAACAAACCGTGATACTATCATAGATATATAATAGTATACTTAAGAAGTTTCAAGTATACCCACGAAATATATTATACAATCACAACAAAATAACTAAAATAGTTATTCCAGGTTTTTAATTTGTAATTTCGTCCAAATTTGAACTTAAAATGAGTATAAAAATAAACTGTGCTTATGTGTTTTTAGATTTTTTGGTAACAGAATAAACTACTTACGTGGAATCTTGTTTTACATTTTCAATCCTTAGATATAAAAGTTGACCATTTTATACATTTTTAACTACAAAATAATTATTGAATCTTAAATTTGATAAATTTTGTCAAAATTCAATCTTTAAATGCTTATAAAAAAAAATTGTGTATATGTATTTTTAATATTTTTCAACTGCTATTGTAACAATATATCAGGAGCCTTGTATTAAATTTTTACACTTTTTAGCCCTACAGATAAAACTTTATTGATATTTATAGAAAAAAAAACTAAAAAAATTGAAAACTGACCATGTCTGTAAACAGCTCAAAAAGAGTCAAATTATTTTTAAAATTTTATCGTATATAGAAAATGCTAATATAAACATTCAGTGAAATTTTCAAATATCTACAGTCATTCGTTTTTAAATTAAAATAAAATAAGAAAATCGTCACATGAGAAATCGAGCGAATATCATATGTTGTAAAAATATAAATTTCAAATGCTCATAAAAATTTAATTTGACTTTCTTGTAGACATTTTTTTTTGATAAAGGTAGACAATATTATGTGGAATCTTGAAATACATTTTCAAATCTTAGATTTAAAAAGAAAAATTTTCACGAATTCTTAACTCAAAATAATTTGCTAATTTTCGTGTTTTTAACATATTTTGTCAATTTTTGAACATTAAATGCTAATAAAAAAAACTGTGACTAAGGATTTTTAATATTTTTCAAATGTCATTGTAACAATATAGTAGGAGTCATGTATTCAATTTTCAAGTATATTTACTCGTCGAATAAAGTTTTATTGACATTTATAGAAAAAAAAACTAATAAAATTGGAAACTGAAAATGTCCCTAAACAGTTCAAAACAAATCAAAATATTTAGAAAATTTTATCATGCATAGAAAATGGAAATATAAACAACCAGTGAAAATTTCATGTATTTACGGTAATTTGTTTTAAAGTTACACCAAAAACCAATTTTGGATTTTGCCAAAAACCATCTTTGCGTAAAAATTCCCGTTTTCCCTTATTTTTATATTCTGATTGGAACCATGAATGAAATGATTTTACAATGATGTGTTTTTGACCCCCCAAAGTACCTACTAGATTCACTTTCCTATCAGAAAAGGTACTGTTGAAGAAAATCCAAGCACTTTTACTGTCCTAAAACGTGATGACAGACACAAAAATAAAAAAAAAAAATAAAAAAAAACACACATCATTGTAAAATCAATACATTCATCGTTCCACTCAGAATCTAAAACCTGGAATAACTATTTTAGTTATTTTGTTGTGATTGTATAATATTATTTGTGGGTACTTGAAACTTCTAAAGTTTACTTTTATATATCTATGATAGTACCACGGTTTGTTGTTGATGTATAACGCGTTACCAAATGGATATTGTGATATGATTAATTTGGAATTTATTATTGATACCTATTATACGTCAATTTTTTTTAATACCTACTATAGATAAGTATACCTATAATATGTCTAATACCTATAGAGTGACAAACCGTCTCCGCTCAGAATCATTTTTCTTATACAGTGATATTATAATATTATACCATTGAATTCAAATTTAATACTATCCTTTATACAGTGCAGGGACTGTAACCGGACCGAAAATAACCGGTTATAGAACCGGGAACCTTGTGTTAATTGTAAACCGGAACCTAAGCCAAAACCATTTTTTCAAATATTTAAAAAACCTGATCAAAACCCGAACCTAATTTTTTATGTTAAATTTTTTTCGGTTTTTTTCGGTTATAACTTTTTATTTATAAGTAAATTTTTCAAAGAAATTTTATTATACTTTGTTCGACGTTTTCAATATTATTTATTACTTAATTTATATTTTTTCCTTGAATATTTTGTTATGCATAAGGAGAGTATCACCTGTATAATTTATAATTTAATAATAATTGATTATAGTTTGTATACTATGATATAGCTATTGCCTATTGTGCATTACCGAGTATTAATCAAAAATATTTAAACCAAATTATTGACGTAAGAGGAAGTCGGAAATATTTTAAAAATAGGTAGATGGTCTCTTTTTCCCCGTCATAGTTATACCATTGAATTTAATATTAGGTATGGGTTGATATTTGATTAATATAATTATGAATGGTATAAAAAACTAAAAAGGTTGGGTACCAGGTACGTCCTATATACAATTATATCACACACAAAATACAACTCAAAATAAAAAAAAATCATTGTATAACCAAAACATTTTTCGCTTCATATAGAATTTATAAACCAGTAATTTCAAAGCACTATAA
>NW_021772935.1:0-864 GCF_005508785.2 Acyrthosiphon pisum | reverse complement strand
ATGTTATACCTATATACAATAAAAATATATACAGAGTGTTCCAAATTTCGTGTGACAAAAGACCGAAATTTGGAAGACCCTGTATAATGATCATATTATATTATAAATTATAAAATAGTCCACTAGAAGTGCTAGTGCCCGGGGTCCGATTTAAATCCAATGCCGTCTTATCATAGCTCGTTGGGCAACCATACTATCTTAAATCGTGGTTAAACCACAGATTATAATATAAAACTCTTTTTCTCCATTGGCTATTGATGGCGGTACTGATTTGAAATAAGTTTTGACTTTTGAGAGAAAAGATGGGTCTAATAGGAAATGATTAATGAAACATCTAGATCTAGTTTATATACTATGTGGTTACTGGTTAATCCGTGGTAATCTACAAGCGTAGTACAATAATATGCTACAAAGTACAAGGCGACTTCACAGTTTCTCACTGCACAGTGATTCGTGATTTCCGGCTTCTCGTAAAAATAATACTTTTCTCTAATTCATTTTTAATGTAAGAAAGTTATACAATGCATGTTCGTATCGATCACGATTTAAAAATTAAAATATATACGTATAAAAAATCACGATATTAATTGAAAATGTTGATAAATGAAGCTTCGAAATTTTTTTACAAAATCCTTCGAAATACGCCACAGCTGGACCCACGATTAAAGATAGTATGGTTGCCCATCGAATCTAGAAAAGTGTTTACCGAAATGAATCTCCATTATCAGTATTAAACAGCTGGAAATTTACGCTCTAGCGCTTATTTGTTGTAGTGATTCTAAATGCTATTACCTTTCAAATGTAAATTGTAGTTCCGTGATAGCCACTATGACATAAAAGCGCTAGTGCTTAAGTTTCCAGCTG
>NW_021772934.1:4868-6593 GCF_005508785.2 Acyrthosiphon pisum | reverse complement strand
GGCAGTTCATCGTTTTGCTGTTTAAAATATTATACAAAACAGCAGTAGCAACGATTGTCATCATGGCTGTGTTCAGCTGTATACGTATACCTAATGCCAACACAGGAAATCTTCGTTTCCATACACCGAACATCCTTTCCACAACGTTTCTTGTGCCAATATGGGCTCGCTATTATGTAAGGTAAAATAATGTACATGGATTTAAAGACTCGTATTTAAATTATACCTACCTGATATCGTTTCTCTGGCTCGGTATAAGGATTAAGGAGAGGAGTCATTAGATAGTCACGACAAGGATATCCACCATCTCCCAATAAAAAGCAATTTCCAAATTCATTATTTTCAAATTGAGCCCTTATCATGCTATTATCAAATATTGTGCTATCGTGGACTGAACCAGGCCACCTGTATAATATAAATATTAAAGTACCCCCTTCTTATAAGTTACAAGTTAGGTAGGTACTGATTTTTTTTTTACCTAGTGACAATATTCATAATTTTCAAATTGCTGTCACATATGGCCTGAACATTAAACGAAAAATACCCTTTTCGATTTCTAAATCGTTCTCCTATGTTGGCGTTTGGTGACTGGATTTTAACGTGTGTACAATCCACGGCACCAATAACCCTAGGAAAGCCACGTAATTGGAAGAATCCTGTTTGAATCATGTTCTTCTGTTCGGCATTTCTCGGAAAATCAATGAACTGAGATCGAAGACGACAAATCGCTTGTGATACACGTTTTATTGTTCTACAAATGGTCGATTTATGTACGTGCACATGATCTCCAATGACAGCCTAAAGAATTATTCCAAAATATTTATAAACAAGTTCCTACCTAATATAATATCAACTATCAAGTAGTACACCACGATCGTGTGCAAAAAATATTTAATTTTATATTGTTAGCTTAAATTAAAAATATAATATAATATACGTTTAAAAAATATTTATTCAACCATTTGCATGTGGTCGTGAGTAATATTGTAGTCTGGGGATTTTTTTTCCGATTACCGTAAGTACCTACCTACCTTTAATAGTAAGTAGGTAATTTGTAATTGTATAAAAACATTTTAATTTATATTTTATACAAGTGATAGGCAGGTTTTCATTCTGAGAACTTTATTATTAATGGAAAAGGGTTCTTAGATCTACTTGATAACTTAGAATATATTAGAATATAATATTATACTAGTATATTGTCTATATTATACTTGAAATGCTCCTGTTGCGTAATAACGTAATGTTACTAAAATTTGAATTTCTGGAGAAATCGCGAAACTTCTACGAGAATTACGTAATTCTTCGCCAATCAAATTACATAAAAAACCAAATGTTTCCTTTGATAGCCTGTTTTTAAAATAAAAATCATGTACATTTTAGTGTATTTGTATTAAACTACCATTCATTGTAGGCGTAACTAGGGGTAGGCTGCAGCCCCCCAGAATTTTTGGATAAATGTATGTGTTTATATACTAGTAAATAAATGATAAATATTTATAAATTAGTATTAACTTTATTTTTGACTACAATATAAAAAATATAATGTTTAATATAAACGAATAATCATTCAAGTCAGTTGTAAACATCAATAGAAACCAATAAAAAATAATAATCTAATTAAAAAAAAATCGATATAAACATTTTTTTGGAATCTACCCACCCCCCATAACTTAAAGGACTAGTTACGACTATGCCATTCATGCATTATATATAGGTAGTACT
>NW_021772934.1:1956-3180 GCF_005508785.2 Acyrthosiphon pisum | reverse complement strand
TAAATTTCTTAGAAAAACATCAGTAACTTCAGGTAAATATGGATTAAAAATTAAAATAAGTATTTTCGAAATTCTCAATAATTTTTCTATAATCTTAATAACTACCCAAAATTTCTAAATACGGTATAGGTATAGTATAGGTAATATGCTATGTATGGCGAGTAATTTTAATTACCTACCTATTTATGTAGCCATAACTCCAAAACTATTAGTGATAGTCATTGAGACATGATATTTTTTTAAACTAAATCATGCAAATCAAAAATGCATGGATAGATATAGATTATAATTATTTGATTTAAAATGTAAAAAGAATTTGAGTGTTAATCAGTAAAAATATTTATCAATGTTAATGTTTTTAGAAAATGAATCATTTGTGGTTACAAATGAAAATGTAAGAGATGAAGCTGAAACAAGTACATCTATAATTAATAACATAATTTTATCATCTCAAAAAAATGAAATTAATAATGTAAAATCATTGAATTTTGGTAGGTTATATATTAACAGATTTTGAGTGTTAAATCAGTATAAATATTTATAAATGTTAATGTTTTTAGAAAATGAATCATTTGTGGTTACAAATGAAAATGTAAGAGATGAAGCTGAAACAAGTACATCTATAATTAATGTAACAGATGAAGCAAAAGTAGATATATCTATAAATAAAATAGTTTTATCATCTCAAAAAAATGAAATTAATAATGAAAAATCATTGAATTTTGGTAGGTTATATATTAACAGATTTTGAGTGTTAAATCAGTATAAATATTTATAAATGTTAATGTTTTTAGAAAATGAATCATTTGTGGTTACAAATGAAAATGTAAGAGATGAAGCTGAAACAAGTACATCTATAATTAATGTAACAGATGAAGCAAAAGTAGATATATCTATAAATAAAATAGTTTTATCATCTCAAAAAAATGAAATTAATAATGAAAAATCATTGAATTTCGGTAAGTTATATTTTATATTATTATTTATAGCAAAATAGTAAATTTGTTACCTTAAAATATTTTTAGCTAAATAATTTACTGATCAATATCTTTGTATATCAAAGATTTAATTTAATTTGGGTAATATTCAATAATTTAAAACACCTTTTCTTATAAAAAACAGTTAATATGTAACAACATATTTACATATGTTTATTTGTTTAGGTATATATTGTTAAATTATTATTTAATAAACTTTGTTTTTCATTTTAAACATACTTTAATT
>NW_021772934.1:0-1906 GCF_005508785.2 Acyrthosiphon pisum | reverse complement strand
TTAAAAAATACTAATTTTTGCCAACTTTTTTCTCTGTTTTTAATTTAATAAAAATAATTAGCAAATTTCTGATTTAATTGCGTATGTTAGTTGATAGGACAATTAAAAAGCTTTAAAATGAAAATAAAATTACGTCAAAATGTTGAAAAGTTTTGAAGATACCTACATAAACAAATGCATTTGTGATACGCACGGTTTTGATAAAAAAAAAAGTTACCTACCTAATTGCCCATAACTAAAAAAATAAAAAGTTATATTCAATCTTTAAAGGGTATTTCTTCATCATTTTTGGTACATACTTTCATATGACGTTGGCCGGTCACTTCACGATAGATAGATATTAGGTATATAGCAATAAATAATGAATAATAATGTATCACTTTATTTATAAATTATAATTTACTAGCTTTTTTCCTAGCTAAATAATCGTTTATTTTTTTTTAGATGATTTATGTAGTATTATACGAAAATATATTACGAAAAAAGTAATGGATAAATCAAAGGCCCCTAAATAAATTCATATTATCGAGGCTCGGGGGGCCATGGCCCCCCTGCCACCCCTTAATCAGGGCTTGGTTACAATCAGTGATAATGCGAATACCAAGTCAACTCTTATCGTCTTACAAATGTATACAACATAGCAAAAAACTGTTTTACGTGGGAAGGAACCGAGAACGCTACAGTCATAACTAAGAAACGAAATTTTCACCACATAAAAAAGAACTTTGGCTGTACAATATCGTTTTTATTTTAGTTAACATGTGATGATAACTAAAACATAAGACATGTCATAGTATTTGTGAAATTATAATATAGTATACCTACAATCAGGGTCGGCCTGGACATTCGTTTTTTTTAGGGTCTCGTACATTTTTGTATTTGCTTGGCGTGTGCCTCATCTACATAGGGAGTGAGGACCCCGTAAAATATTAAGGAATCAATATTTTTAACCGTACGCATTTTTTCTTTACACGGCACAGATACTTGCCTATTATAGTGTGAAGAGGGCACTTTAATAGTACAATTAGTGTCAAGAAATAAGTATAGGAAGATTTTTTGGATTAATTGCACTACTGCAAGTTAAGTTAGGTTTTATATTTCTCCTTAAAAACAATGGGCTCAGACGAGGCCCCGAGGGCCCCGCTCTTCCGAGTATCCGACCCTGCAGAGGATCCGCTGTTGGATTCAGTGATCGTGAAAATGTTGCATGCAAAAATATGTATTATTTATAATACTATACGTCTACTTATAGCTATATAGGTATATAAATATAAATATAAAACAATGATGAAGATTGGACATTTACGATTTACCCATGAAAGTTTACTTAAATAATAATATTATGCTTATAGCTTATGGATTTGTCTTCAAAGTTAAAATAAAATTCACAATAAATTCAATATAAACATAATTTTGTTTTTCGTAATTTCGTTTCTGTATAATATTAATAATTATTATTTATTATTTTGCAGTTTCAAATATTTCAAAAATGTCATAGTTGATTATTAAACGAATGATTCTCCTCGTCATGCTTAGCGTTAAAATTATTCATAGTTATTTTTTAAGTATGATCACCCTATTATAGATTCTGAGTGGAACGATGAATGTATTGATTTTATAATGATTTGTGTTTTTTTTTTATTTTTTATTTTTTTTTGTGTCTGTGTACACGATAAGTAGTCGAAATAATGCTTCGATTTTCAACTTCAGTATCTTGTTCGATTGGAAAGTGAATATCGTTGGTGCATTGGGGAGGTCAAAATTCCCAGTAATTTTCAAAAGCGCCAAGAAAAGCCAAAGAAAAATTAAGGAAAAACGGAAATTTTTACGCAAAATCGATTTTTCACAAAATTTTTTTTGGTTTTTTTTGGTTTTTGGTGTAACCTTAAAAAAAATAATGTAAATA
>NW_021772933.1:0-1050 GCF_005508785.2 Acyrthosiphon pisum | reverse complement strand
TTTTGTTGAAAATAATGTCAGCCGTGCACTCGTGCAGGATCAGTAAGACGTAGTTCACACTATGCGTAAGTAGGAGAATATTTTTATTATATAAATCTATTTATTTATTTTTGCGGCTAAGAGTATATTGTATATAGGTACCTAGCTAAAGATTTTCAACTCCGACGTTTTAATAATCCTACCCCGTATATTTTATATTGTAAGACGTCATAACAATAAACATTTTTTATACATTATAAGCTCCGACCACTACTACTACTACACCACCCTCAGAGTGGGCACCTTTCCGGATGTCCACATTCTATACTTTGGGTAATATATCGAAATCCTAAGGGCGAGTTTCCGTGCAAAAATAAGTAACGATTCACTCAATAACATATAATGTTCGGAAGACGTTTCTACATTGTCTTCGGAACAAAGTGTATAGTGAAATGCATTCCATTGGAATAATATCCCTATAATTCACACGACACAATATTAGTTTTCTGAACGATTATCAAAGTGTTCAATACAACTGATCAATCAATAATAATAACAATTGTTTTTCCAATTGGTTGACAACCATATAGTATAATCAATAATCATATAGACATAAGAGAGTATGGACTATTGCCTAGTCCTAGTGGCATCATTGTTAGAAATAAATAGTAATTCCTGGATATAATATATGTGATACGACTTGAACTGTATCTTTGTTGTTAAGAGACTGTCAGCGCACTATTTGTTTTCTCTCTCTGGCTCACACGCAATATAGACAAAATACATTTACGCAAAATCATTTTTTCTATGTGTTTAAGTAATCTTAGATTAAAGTCACCCATGACAAAAAAGATAGAAAATAATACTTTTGAGGGAATGACATATCGATTTGTCTAAATATTGTCTCAAAACAATTTAAACATCATTTAAATTTACAACATTTTTTTATTTATTTTGAAAGTTGAATACAAAGTCAAATAATAATAAAATATAAAATCGATATGTCATTCCCTCAAAAATATTATTTTCTATCTTTTTTGTAATAGGTGACTTTACTCTAAAATTACTTAA
>NW_021772932.1:0-5874 GCF_005508785.2 Acyrthosiphon pisum | reverse complement strand
ATATTTAGTTTAACCGTTCCGACTCATTAAATATATAATATTTATGTAGACATGTAGTTAATAAATTAACGATGTGAATGGATTATGTACAACCACTCATCATAAGACGGTAAAATAAATCGTGACGCGTGGTACCACACATTTTTGAATGCCATCAAATGTCGTCGTGAAGTAGATGGTTGTGTACTTGTGTGTTTACTTAGAGCATAATGACACAGGTGGTTATAATATTCTATGGCCATCCATCATTTCAAGCTGGAGCTGGTTTTTCCGATGACTAATGTCTAAAACCCATGTGCCGAATAATATTATAGGTAGGTATATGCTATGTAATAATTATTATACTACCTATTTAAATACATATTATTATTATTATGTGTTTTCATATGGCAAATATATAAACTATTTTATTTTTTTTAATATTAAAGATTCTTGACTCTAGGTCTAATAACTAAACTCGGCAAATACATTTCATAGCATACAATAATCGCTGATTCCAAGTCAGCAGAGGGATTGCTGGAAGTGTGGTGAGCAGATGTATTGCGTGTTATTGATGGATTCGTAATGAGGAGTCGGAAACTTTTTACATCGTTTGGTGCGGCTATCAGTTGACGTACTCGTACTGTTGAAGTTTTTAGTTTATATTTTGTGTGTGTGTGCGTGTGCGTGTGAAATGGAATATTTGGACACATGCCACAGTGCAGAAGTGATGATACACGGAGAGTGATAGACTGTATAATAAGGTTTGTAAAGTACGAGTTTGTGATCGTTTCTCACAGCATCGAATTCGAATTGTATCGGGCTATATATTGCTGTTATAAAAGGGACTTGTTTCGTGAAAACTTCGAATTGAGGTTTGTAGTGAAGTAAACGAAGTCGGCTGTCGAGTGTTTTTATTTTTGATTTGAAACGCGTGTCAAAATAAGTAAGTATATTTTGTCAATTACAAGCATTTACAGCACCGATATATTCAACTCACGGGGAGTTCTAGATGATTGGAATAGTATTCCTCGGAACTGATGAAAATAATATTATGTACGTTTATATCTGCGGCTTAATCGCCGTGGGGGAAAACCAGCGAATGTGCGATTTTGTGCGGGATAACCTCTCGGGCTTAATGAAAATGAAAAAAAAGAAATGTAATAACAATAAAGTGAAAGCCGTCACACGCCCCACCCCCGGCCGGCCCACTACCCCTCAGACGTACATAACGCGAACATATACCTTGTAGACGCGATGCAGCAGTTTTGCTAAACACCCTAAACGAGTCCCCTTTTCTAAGGCTGGTTCTGAAATCATCCCCAAGCTACCGCGCGTACCACAGTCGCCGACGGTATGAGCACGGAGTTGGATATTAAACAATATTGCAGGCATCGTTTATGTAAGAATTATACCGAATAATAACAAAATATTAACTGGGTTATTTCTACCGTACTCCCAAATCGACCACAGCGTTTTCAAATACTCCCATATTGAATGTATTTTATAATAATTTTACGCTTATTTAAATCCTTATCCCTATCGATATACTATACAAGGTTTAATAGGAAGATTATATGGTTAGTAAATAATTTAAGAAATATACTCACGTCAAGAAATTCAAAGAAATTATTTTGAAATTAAAGTACCTAAATTATACCTAAAGTATAATGTATAATATACAATATAGGTACATATAACACTCGGAGGAGAAGTAATGTTCGAAGGAGAAGTAATGCTAACGCGGTTCCTCCTCCGTCCCTCGATTAACTCAGAAAAAAGGTACATAATATAATATAATAATATGGTAACTGTAGTTAAAACTAATAAATACATTTATATTTCTTTATTTAACGCTGTATAAAATGGTAATTAATACAAATATACAAATAAGCGTTCTTTGATTTATTTATTTATTTAATTAATATTAATTTATTTAGTTGAGACACATATTATACTATATTATATTATACACTTACTTAACATAGCTACTACCTATATAGCTAACTTCTTTTAAACTGAGATTAATCAATACATATTTTTCTCTATATTAACTTAAAACACTTATCCGAATTAATTATTAATTTACAGCAATGAGTACCTATATAGGTACGTTTTAATATTTTGACTTCAAAAAATCAAGTTAATTTTTTCATTTCGATACATTATAATATATAAATAAATACGTAATTTGTTTTATTAAGATTTCGTTTAGATAAATCATTATCTTAGACAAAAAAAAACCACTCTGGAATCGACACAGTGAGTGCAATATATTATTTACGTTTTTTTTTTCACTCTCCGGTCGTCGGTTGACGCACACGTATGTACGCGAACCACCTCGTATTCAAATTCTCTCCGAAACGTAAATGAACACCTCGTTGCAGTAATTAATCACCTTTTTTTTTTTTTTTTTGACAGTCGTTCAGCTAAAAAACTGATGTGGGTTACACTCGTTATAGCTAACAGACCGCGAACGAGGAAGTGAGAAAAATATAAATATTTATCTTACGAAACACGCGCGAAAGATTTATGTACCCCTTTTATTAGCAATTATTTAGACACGTTTGTAGGTATTTGTATAGGTACAGTGTAATTACAGCAGCCAAACGAGAACAACATCAAAACAACGCGTTAGGTATTGGTTTTATGTGGTTTTTGTTCCGCACAATATCGGTGTGTAATTTAAAAAAATATATAAAAACTAAAACGTATTAAGTTCTAATAAAATTCCATTGATAATTCATTGCCTGTAGCAAAAAATATTAATCGATCAAATCATAATTAATTTAATGCTTGTGATATTTCATAAATCAGAGATGACATTTAATGATTATACATAACACGATAATAATTATTAACGGACATTAAATATAGAAGCGTAATAATTAATGCGTATTACCTATATTATTTTTTTTGGATCTATAAAATAATATATTATAATACGAATCGAACCGGAACTGAGAAAATTAGTTCTGATTAATTATCATTCGCGATTTATAGTCAATTATTTTATACATAGATACTCATAAATTATAAGTGAAAAAATAATATTTTTTTCGCACTCGTATTAAATATTAGGGTATGCAGGTATACCGTGATCGTGCTGATAAATTGGTCAAAACACTATTTTGGCATCGCTACTTCCAGTACAAATGTACCTACTTCAAGTTCAAAAGAACCTACGATGTGTCAAAAACAGGTACGGGGCTTTAAATTTTAATGCGAACTTAGAGTGAATAAAATATATTATATTGCGTGCGTGACACTACTAAATTTTAAAATACCTTCTAAGTACTATAATTTGAAGAGATGTCTTAGAGACCGATAGTCTGTTATAAATACTTCACATGTGTTGTCAGACGAATAATAAACTCTGAATCGCGATATTTATCAATGGTATCTAAGTATAACACGGTGCATACGAATGTATACAATTTTGATTGAAATACTAAATACCTTATGAGACCGCTTTAAGGCCTACAACGTCTATAATAGATTCTAATACCTTTGATATAAAAAGATGAGCTAAGAAAAATAAATAATTAAAAAACTGTACATATTTTATAATTTATGATTACTTACACGGCTCGTTAAAAAAACTATGAAAATCATTGTTCAATTCGCTTATTTTCGCATTTTGAAACTAATTTCTCAATTTTTAAAACTATTTAAATTTTTTACTGCCTCACTGGATACATTTGTTTTTGCACGTGGGAAGTTTTACCGGCACAACGACGATATATACGTACCTCTGTATAGCATAGGTATATCGTATACGTAATGACTACACTGGACCACAACACGCGCGTATATCATTATAATATTATTGTATTCTTCCAAGGACACTGTGCCCCGCAGATCCAGGACGAACCGCCGAAAAATCATCAATCACTGACCGGGTCGTTCGGAAAAGCCCGGAAATGCAAAGTCGCGTTTCTTTATCAGGTGATGGGTCGTCGTGGGTATATATTATTATTATCGCAAGTGTGCAAGGGCTGCAGCAGTCCTTCCTGCAGTATCCGTCCAGTGGCGATCGGGGCAGGAGCTAGGCGACGTGCTGTATATATTCCGAGTATAACCCACTCGCAGTATATACGGTGTGGTCGTTTTACGTCGTCAATTTTCGCGTATTCCACCCCACCACGGACCGGTAATTGCGACCGGAAATTGTCACAGATTTTATTTTTTTAAATTCTTTGCTACAATACCAATTATTTTTTTTTATAATTCTTTTATTGCAACCCATCTACATTCTAAAAAAATGAAATCACCGATACGTGGTCATTGCGAATTTAAATTGACCTCGTCACATAATTTTGTCGTACGGGTTGGGTAAAAAAACTCGAGTAGGTATTAGCTTGAAAATATTCGGATAGACAATCGCCGAGCCGGCTCGTGACGAAACGATCGTCCTGTATACTATGCGCTCTCGGGAAAAACCTATCCTATCAGCGTAGTGTCTTGACAGTGGCAAGACCAAACGCTCATCTGTCACTGTCTCGCGTGCATTGTCTCCCGAAGTCCGTATAGGCATTATTTCTTCGGGGCCACACAACGACACAACGATCATCATTGTCAACAGCCCCGAGAAAAAGCATAATACAAACACACACACACACACACACACACACACACACACACACACACACACACACACACACACACACACAATCACTCGTTATCAATCTATATTAACCGGCGACACGTAAAAAGCAGCTGTGAAAACGACGACGCGATGACGATGACAACGAATAATATTGTTGTCGCGGCGTTGTTCCACGTCTAAAGACGCGTAGAGAGAGACGAGACATAGATGAGGTGTAATGCTGGTCAAAGATTCCACCTCGATCGCTGCTAAAATAATTACATCCTCCCGAAGGGACTGAAAGGGTTAATCTATTTATACCAAAAACCTATTTACACCTTTCTACGGTACCTACGTCGGTATAAACTATCAAATTATAAGTTAATAAGTATAATAACAATGTTATATAATATGAAATACTTAATAGATATTATAATAATTAAATGTTAGCAATAGAATATGTGCGATGATACCGTCAACAATTTATTATTTAGTTCAAGTTCAACCTACCGTATAACCAATATAATAATAAATTATAACACACCGTTTCCACTCAGAATCGATTTTTGCATATATGGGTATTACTTTTGAAATTAAATTGAACGCATTCATTACAGTGATTTTCAACTTCGATTATTTTAAATATTGAATGCTCTCGCTGTTATCTATAGGGGAAACTGAGTTAGGCTATATATAGTTTATTGAGAAGATTTTGTTTTTATACTATTTTTAAGCTTGTAGGGAGTGGATAGATATTCAGAAAAAAAACTGGGCCGTTTTACAATTACGCCATTATTCGAATAAATATATTGTTCGATACCGTTGCCTTCTCGTCGGACATAAAATTCAAAGACGCACACACATACCAGCGACTATACGGAATAAAATAGGTCCGATTCCTTCGCCTGATCATTGTAGAAAACAAAGCATTCGAAAGAATATGCAATATTATTATTACGACATGGAGCTAGCCAATAACATAACGTAATAACAGTAGACCAAATATCCGTCGAATTGGCATGGGTCGATCCGAATATTTTTATTCCTGGTCGTTTGTGTAGTATTATTGCGCCCCATCAGAGGATATGTTTAAATACAACTACCAAATTCTACGAGCTGCCATGGTCATAATATATTGTCGGTTGTAGGCATGATTGTGTGTGTTCCGGGGTGAGTTTTAATAATATTATATTGTCCAACGTTTTGCTGATCGACCTTTGCCTGACGAATGAGGAACCAAATATGTGATTACTTAAGTATATCCGTATTGCATAGTTATTTATTATTATAACATATTTTATAATAAT
>NW_021772931.1:0-368 GCF_005508785.2 Acyrthosiphon pisum | reverse complement strand
TTTTCTTAATTTATGCTTTAAAAAACCCACATACAAAAACAATAGACATGTAATGTTCTGACCATCAACTTTCATAATAGGTCGATTCACTCTAAACTAACGATGTTAAACGTGATCTGCTGAGCGTAAATATGCTATGTTACGCACTTGTAACACGAAAACAACAAATACTCATGTAGGGTTCTCTTAATATAAACGTAACACAATTTTTGTCACCGATTATATATTGTTGTGGTAAATCATTGATTGGGTTCTCTAAAAATAGCTATGTCGATGAAAAAATTGACACAAATTGTGAAAATCTTAAAGGATGAAGGAATAAAAAAAATGAAATATAATATTGTTTAGAAACCCGGTTTTAGGTGGTT
>NW_021772930.1:0-806 GCF_005508785.2 Acyrthosiphon pisum | reverse complement strand
TCGTTCCCGTGGATTTTGCAATGTCCTGGTGTCCAAATTATTTGGGCATTTTTGTTTTGGTGTTTTAGATTTTCGATTTGGTTTATGATGTTAGTAGCAATGTCGTTGGTTTGGAATATATTTTGGATACTATTGATGGTGCATAGGGAGTCGGTGAATATATTGAAATTTTGGTGTGGGTTGTTTTCGATATGTTTGAGAGCTGCTGTTATGGCGATAGCTTCGGTGGTATAGATGGAGCATTTTTTTTGTAGTTTATATGTTATTATTTCTTCGTCGATAATGATTGCTATTCCTACTCCTTGTTCGCTTTTAGAGGCGTCGGTGTAAATGTCTTGACCTGATAAGTTATTTTTGAGTTCATGGAATAGATTTTTATAAATTTCTGGAGTGGTTTCTTTTTTTTTATTTACTGCTATTTCAGTGTTTATGTTGATTTTAGTTGACCATGGGGGAAATTATTATTATTATTATTATTATTATTACACAATTATTCTCGCCTGGAAAATCACTTCAGCAACGTCAGGTTCCTATATGCATGACGCATGACCGCGGTCGCTCGGGTAAAGGTTCTTAGGTACATAACAATTTTTTATTTTTATTTTGAAAAGTTACAATGTTTAAATTAACAAGTACTTAGTACATAGCGTCATAGCTGTTATTATTTTTCTTAGCTGCTGACAAATGTTCAATATGTTTACAAATTACGTTAGACACCTACCTAAGATATTTGGTCTTTGGAGTTGTTTTACCACCTCAGAAAGTGTTCCCAAAAATGTTTATTAAAAAAATACACTAACCAAAAT
>NW_021772929.1:0-1245 GCF_005508785.2 Acyrthosiphon pisum | reverse complement strand
AGCTCGCGCTCTAAAACCTTACATAAAAATAAAGGGGAGGAGACGTTTAAAAAAAGTGTGAAAATATCTAAGGGAACATTTTGACCAGTTTCGAGATATGAATTTTGAAAGTGAGTACCGCGCGACCGTGTCCCCGGTAGACGGTCTACCGTTAAACCGTATATTTTGGAAAAGTTATTTGAAGTTTTGAACATGATCCGGGAGAGCTCGCGCTCTAAAACTTAAGCCAATGGAAAGGGGAGGCTATGTTTAAACGTATGTTAAAATATCTAAGGGAACTCTTTGACCAGTTTCGAGATATGAATTTTGAAAGTGAGTACTGCGCGACCCTACACTTAGACATGTATACGGTCGTCGGCAGAACCGGTAATTTTATATTTTAGAAAAAATATTTGAAAATGATCCGGAAGAGCTCGTGCTCTAAAACCTACATAAAAATAAAGGGGAGGAGACGTTTAAAAAAAGTGTGAAAATATCTAAGGGAACATTTTGACCAGTTTCGAGATATGAATTTTGAAAGTGAGTACCGCGCGACCGTGTCCCCGGTAGACGGTCTACCATTAAACCGTATATTTTGGAAAAGTTATTTGAAGTTTTGAACATGATCCGGAAGAGCTCGCGCTCTAAAACCTACATAAAAATAAAGGGGAGGAGACGTTTAAAAAAAGTGTGAAAATATCTAAGGGAACATTTTGACCAGTTTCGAGATATGAATTTTGAAAGTGAGTACTGCGCGACCCTACACTTAGACATGTATACGGTCGACGGCAGAACCGGTAATTTTATATTTTAGAAAAAATATTTGAAAATGATCCGGAAGAGCTCGCGCTCTAAAACCTACATAAAAATAAAGGGGAGGAGACGTTTAAAAAAAGTGTGAAAATATCTAAGGGAACATTTTGACCAGTTTCGAGATATGAATTTTGAAAGTGAGTACTGCGCGACCCTACACTTAGACATGTATACGGTCGACGGCAGAACCAGTAATTTTATATTTTAGAAAAAATATTTGAAAATGATCCGGAAGAGCTCGCGCTCTAAAACCTACATAAAAATAAAGGGGAGGAGACGTTTAAAAAAAGTGTGAAAATATCTAAGGGAACATTTTGACCAGTTTCGAGATATGAATTTTGAAAATGAGTACCGCGCGACCGTGTCCCCGGTAGACGGTCTACCGTTAAACCGTATATTTTGGAAAAGTTATTTGAAGTTTTGAACATGATCCGGGAGAGCTCGCGCTCTAAA
>NW_021772928.1:0-755 GCF_005508785.2 Acyrthosiphon pisum | reverse complement strand
CAGGGTCGCCGAGCAAATCCTGTGAGTGCTAGAGTGTGGGTGGGTGTGTAAAATATGTGTATATATGTGATGTGTGTGCTTAAAACTAACAACAGAAGGGCTATTCGGAAAAAAATGGTAGGTAACTAAAACTTAACGAGATATAAATCGCTATATTACCGTAAAAACAATATATATATAATAATTACCAATTGGTAAAAATGTATAAGCATAACAATAATATAGTAGGTATACCCTTCGGCTCAACAAATGTTATAATATAATAATAAATAATAAAAACTCACAGTTTGTCGGTGCTCTGCTGGCCAGCCGCTACCTGTACTGTATAAAATAATTTGGTAGTTGACACATACAAAACACACAACAGTGGCGAATAGCGCACATTAAATATAATATAATAAATTAAATGCACGAATTGTGCTTACAAAAATACAATAATAAATCTGCGGCGATTAGCGCCCTTGATACAAATATAATAATAAGTCCGCGGCGATTTGCGCGCGCACTTTACAATATAATATAAAAACAATATAAAAGAATTGTGGCGATTCGCGCTCATAAATAAAAACAATATAAAAAACCAAAAGCGACGATTTGCGAACGCACAACAATATTAAAGGACGGCGATTTGCGCCTGCGATGCTATATAGGTCGTGTCGACTGTGTGCGACGAACGAAAGAACTGATTGCCGCACCGCGCCTGCCTTTTGCTGGACAATGCCCGGTCGCGGCCTAATCTAAATATTATGTAATAA
>NW_021772927.1:0-1180 GCF_005508785.2 Acyrthosiphon pisum | reverse complement strand
GTAGGTATCTATAGTTAAAGGGAATATTTTATTCAATAACTATTTTTAGAAATTTGGTTTCACAAACCTTCAGGCTTCGGCAAACACAGGAATACAGAATATTAAATAAAACTATTATTCTATTATTGTAGTTGACAATAGTATTTTTCCAACCAATTATTTTGAATAAAAATAAAATGTTCGAAATAAAAAACCAAAGTATTCAATACCAAAAAGTATTCCAAATATTTCATGCTGAAAGTATTTAAAAAGTTATTCTATACTTAAAAAAGTATTTGAATACTTTGACTCAAATACTTTGACTTAAATACTTTACAGGACTGAATATAATAATATTGAATAAGGTTATAAAAAATTTAGGACATTTTTGAGGGGCTTCGTCTCTAAATTCCCCTCCCTATTGGCTATCTGTGCCTATGATGAGTAAGGAGTAAACAGCATTTGGGAACTCGTCTACGGCTAAACTTCGATTACGCTTAATCAGCTGATAACAGATATTTAACCGGGAAAATTCGGCTTATTAAACTCCTATTAACTTTAATCGGAGATGATACAACTGGTCCTAAGATCCAGTGGCGTATTTACGGGGGGTCCATGGGGTCCGGACCCCCCCCATTGACCCGTGTTAAATTTTGTGTTTTTACATGATTAAGAAAAACAAATTTTATTACACGATATGAAGGATTTTGTACAAAATTTTAGAATCTTCAGTTATCAACATTTTCAATTAATATAGTGATTTTTTTTGTTATCAGTTTGGTACTGAAAATTGTTGAAAAATATCGAGTTCATTTTTTAATTCAAATATTTTGTAGTTTTTTTCATTGCCAGTATCAGCCACTACAGCCACTTCAGAGGGATCTTTTTCAATCTTAAAAAGGTTGAAAAGTTATCTAAGATCAACACTGAATGAAGTAATGTATTTTAAGAAATATTTTTATAAAAGTTAGAACATAACTATATTAGATTCTGAGCGGAGCGATGAAGCTAGTAATTTTACAATGGTGTTTATTTTTTTTTTTTCCTGTATATAAAATTTCTACCAGAAGGAGTGCTTTGATTTCAATATGTAGTACCTATCTTATCTTTTAGCAAATTGGATTAAGATAGTACTTTAAGCAGGTTATTTTTTGATTTTCTCAATAGTTATTTAATGTCACGGGAAAAACCACCGACAAAT
>NW_021772926.1:0-1081 GCF_005508785.2 Acyrthosiphon pisum | reverse complement strand
TTAAAAATAATTTTGATTGCGTGATGAAAATATTATAATATAAGTATTATATTTTTCCAATCCCCCTGTATTCTGTGGAACACGCTGTATACAGCATAAAATAATTTGTATGAACGTGTTTTGGGAATGTTATTTATAATAGTTTATTTTATTATGTCAAGTTACAATAGAATTATAATGATATAGTAGGTACCATAAATTATATACTATTCTTATCGGCGATCAACGGCGTCGTAATTTCTGGGCAAAAATAAATATCCCAACTAAAAATAAATAAAAAAGGTGGGTAAGTGGATTTCGCTCTGCTGTACAGTAGGTTACAAGTGGGTCACTGTATAATGGATAGTATTAAATTTGAATTCAATGATATAATATCATTGTATAAGAAAAACGATTCTGAGCGGAGACGGTATGTTAGTCTAGGTATAAGACATAATATTATATTAGGTACCTATAATAAATTCCAAATTAATCATATCATAATATTTATTAGGTACTTATAACGCGTTATACATCAACAAAAAACCGTGGTACTATCATAGATATATAATAGTATACTTTAGAAGTTTCAAGTACCCACGAATAATATTATACAATCACAACAAAATAACTAAAATAGTTATCCTAGGTTTTTAATATGTAATTTCGTCCAAATTTGTACTTAAAATGACTATAAAAATAAACTGCGTAAATGTATTTTTTAGATTTTTTGGTAACAGTATTAATTACTTACGTGGAATCTTGTTTTAAATTTTCAATTCTTAGATACAAAAATTGAACATTTTATAAATTTTTAACTACAAAATAATTTTTCAAATTAAAATTTGATAAATTTTGTCCAAATTTGATCTTTAAATGCTTATAAAAAAAAATTGTGCCTATGTATTTTTAATATTTTTCAACTGATATTGTAACAATATATCAGGAGCTTTGTATTAAATTTATACACTTTTTGGCCCAACAGATAAAACTTTATTGATATTTATAGAAAAAAAAAACTAAAAAAATTGAAAACTTACAATGTCCGTAAACAGCTCAAAAAGAGTCAAATTATTTTAAAAATTTTATCGTATATATAAAA
>NW_021772925.1:0-840 GCF_005508785.2 Acyrthosiphon pisum | reverse complement strand
TTTTCATAAAATTTGAATCGTAACAAAATGATTTAAATGACTAACAGCTCCGTGGATCTGTTTATGCTAATGGACACTAATATTCATATGTTATATTTCTATGTATGTATTAACCACAGCAGGTGCAAGATAAAGATCGTTTACATAAACTCAAGGAAACTTTCAGCACAGATTATTTATGGAAATATTGTACAGTTTGTAAACTTAATAAGTTTAATGTGGATAAGCTTTATTTTCTCGAATTCGACTTAATTATCAATAATTTAAATAGATTAATGATTTTAGATTCTGAACGAAGTGATGAATGTATTGATTTTACAATGATGTGTGTTTTTTTTTTTTTTTTTTTTTTTTTTTTTGTGTCTGACGACAACTTTTGGAGCAGTAAAAATGCTTCGATTTTCAAAAGTTGTACCTTTTCTGAAAGGAAAGTGAATCTAGTTGGTACTTTGGGGGGTCAAAAGTAAAAATTTCCCAATACTTTTCAAAAGCGGCAGGAAAAACCTTAAAAAAATAACGGAAAAACGCGAATTTTTACGCAAAACCAATTTTTGACAAAAACGAAAACTTAATTTTACTGTAACTCAAAAAATAATTATTGTAAGCACTTGAAATTTGCAACAGATGTTTATATTAGCGTTGTCTATACAGGGTTAAATTTTCAAAGTGTTTCGACTTTTTTTGAGCTATTTATAGACAAATGAAATTTTCAATTTTTCTAAGTATTTTTTTTTTAAATAACGATAAAAAATTTTTGGTTGGATAGAAAACTTTGAAAATTTAATACAAGGTTTCTTATAAGTTGTTCTCACAGTGATAAAAAAAAATCCAAAATCGTTA
>NW_021772924.1:0-802 GCF_005508785.2 Acyrthosiphon pisum | reverse complement strand
TCATATCTGGATGACTATTTGAAAGTATATACTTTTTGGTACCGAAATTATCTGGAACCCGGAACGTAAATTATTTGGAACCGGTACCTTGATTTTTTTTCATAAAAGAACCAGAACCGAACCGGAATCGTTATTTTATTTTTGGAGAACCGGTACCGGAACCGATACCGATAAATTCAAAAGGTTCCAGTCCCTGCCGGAAATCTCAAATCTGTATGTCAAAAATACAACAGTGGCGCAACAATGCATTATATTATATTGGTTGATATTGGTTAACCAGGCATGTTTGTTGATTTCATAAAATATAAAAATGAATCTCAGAATGTGTTGCTAAGCGCAATAATTCTACTGTACGTGTGTTGTGACTGAGCTCCTCCTAAATGATTAGACCGACTTGAATGAATTTTTTTGAATGCGTTTGCGTTTATTCATCTGATTTTAGTACGGTTAGGTTACGGTAGGATTTTGTATTAATTGATTATATCAATCCACCATAGGTAGAATACGACAAACTTGATATAACTTTGATACTTTAGATCATATGATCATCATACACTAACGTACATACAGCACGGGGTCCGCGATCTACCACAGGTAGATTGCCTACCTGATAATGTACTACTGCGAATCAGAATTTTTATTCCGGGCAACGGAAAGGTTAAGATTAATTTTGAAACCATACACCGAATATTAAATAACGAATTGAACAAAGTTTGAGTCACATATAGTTGGTACACTTAATGGGCAACGAAGTGCACGGGTTCAGCTAGTATAATATAAAATGTGTTATTATGTATTACCT
>NW_021772922.1:0-908 GCF_005508785.2 Acyrthosiphon pisum | reverse complement strand
ATATATACCTATAATCTATATATATATAAAATTGCCAAATATTAAATAATAAAATGTAATAGTATTAGTGTATTACATATTTTACTTATTTCATAAATATTGCTTGGATATTATAAGTATTACTTGTAAGTTGTAACTTAGTACTTACCATAATATATTATAGTAGTACTCGAACTCTAAACTATTTTCTCATAGCTATAGTGTCAAAGAAAAACGACTATGACGTTTAAATCATTTTATTATTTATTGATCATTTATGTGAGATGTAATTTATGGAAAACCGAACAGCGCTCAATAAAGGTTATTAGTTTTTATTGTCTTATTATAATTGGTAGTTTGTTATGCTTATAATATACGCAGCTAGGCGATCCCTGCTGAGTGGTGAATAAAAACAATTATTTATTATAAATAGGTACGTAACATATTCGTATTTTTTAAGTTGTTATTTTTTGTTATAACTGTATTTATTATTATAGTATAATATAATTTAATAAATATTACTGTTAAGTAATATAATAGAATAAATGGTGGGGGGGGGGGGGGTACTAAATTGTCTTTATACTTACGACTAAGCTGCCTAAATTGTAACATAATACGTAAAAGCTTAAAGCAACAAAAAGTATGTTGGGCACTAGGAATATATAAAAGAAAAAATTGGTTCCAATATATTACATAATATTATACATAATCCAAACCTATTTTTAGGGATTTGGAGGGGGTACGCCGGGGTTGTTGTATCCGAGCCTGCCATGCAGTGGCGTACGCAGGATTTTTCAGTGGGGGGGGGGCTTGAAAATTAGTTACAATTTTATTTGTATTTTGTCCAGTCTAATAATTTCAGACGTTTATTTGAGGTATTTTAAAATGTTTGTAACTTTTCCACTTTTATAGTAGAAAAAATGCTCTGA
>NW_021772921.1:0-695 GCF_005508785.2 Acyrthosiphon pisum | reverse complement strand
AAATTATTTTTAAAAATTTTATCGTATATATAAAATGCTAATATAAACATTCAGTGAAATTTTCAAGTTTCTACAGTCACTCGTTTTTTAATTACAACAAAATAAGAAAATCGTTACGTAAGAAATCGAGTGAATATCAAATGTTGTAAAAATATGAATTTCAAACGCCCATAAAAATTTAATTTGAGTTTCTTATAGACATTTTTTTTTTGGTAAAGGTAGATTATCCTATAAGGAATCTTGTATTACATTTTAAAATCTTAGATTTAAAAAGAAAAATTTTTATGAATTTATAACTCGAAATAATTTTACAAATTTTCGTGATTTTTCCATATTTTGTCATTTTTTGAACTTTAAATGCTTAAAAAAAAAACTGTGACTAACGATTTTTAATATTTTTCATCTGCTTTGAAACAATATACTAGGAGCCTTCTATTAAATTTTCAAGCTTTTTTATCCAACAAATAAAATTTTATTGATATTTTTAGAAAAAAAACTAAAAAAAAATGGAAAATAAAAATGTCCGTAAAGAGCTCAAAATACATCAAAATATTTTGAAAATTTAATGGTGTATAGAAAATGCTAAGATAAACATTCAGTCAAAATTTCATGTATCTACGGTAATTTTTTTTAAAGTTACACCAAAAACCAAATTCAATTTTGTGAAAAATCGATTTTGCGTAAAAATTCCCGTT
>NW_021772920.1:0-971 GCF_005508785.2 Acyrthosiphon pisum | reverse complement strand
ACAAAAGATAAAATCTGACCAAAACTTTAGAAAACAAGTTGTATGCATTACTCTTTACAATAAAAAATTAATATTTACTTAGATATTATTACATTTTATTGCAGGTATGTGAACTATCTAGAATTGGTGGCAAATCACTTCAAAATATGATATACAAAATTATGAAGAGGGTATTTGACGATGGTATATTAATACAATACACATATTATGGTTTAAGAAATAAAGAGAACTTTTCATTATTAGCCATCAAGAGAGCAATATTTGGTAATAATACTTTAAAGGAATTATTATTTTAAAATTGTGAGATTAATGGGATACTAATTATAATATATACTGTGGTTATTACCAAGGCCGTATCTGAGGGGGGGGCAAGGGGTCTGGACCCCTCCGAAAGTTCTTCAATGCGTTATTTTTAATAAATTTAAAAACAAAAATTCAATATAAAATTACAATATACATATTTTGGACTCCCCTCGAAAAAAATTTCTAGATACGACCTTGGTTATTACCAGTGTTGTAAAAGACACTTTAAAAGAGTATTCAAGTTAATATTAAATGATTTGGAGAAAGATTTTTTTTTAAATTATTTAATATAAGGATTTTTAAACAGTAACATATGTAACTTTGTAACTTTGAAATACTTTAATTTGCCGATAATAATTGATACAAAAAAAAAAAAAACGTGAACATTAAATATTGTGCTTAAACAAAAAAGTTTCAAAATATTACTATGAATATTAAATAATTTAACATTTATTTGCAATGACTTAGACATTGAAGTTTTTACCGTCAATATTAGATTTATTTTTCTAAAAAATTTTAATTTTTAGTATTCAAAAATAAAAAATTCATTTTTTTATCATATGTGTAGCTTATATATACAGGGTGTAACATGAAAAATTGTACTAATATACTGTAACAAGTATACTAACATTTGTAATGGGAATTTGTTAAATATTACACCTTCAATA
>NW_021772919.1:0-754 GCF_005508785.2 Acyrthosiphon pisum | reverse complement strand
GATAGGAAAGTGAATCTAGTTGGTACTTGGGGGGTCAAAAGTAACATTTTTCCAATAGTTTTCAAAGCGCCGTGAAAAACAAAAGAAAAATTAAGGAAAAACGAACATTTTTACGCAAAATCTGTTTTCGAGAAAATTGATTTTGGTTTTTGGTGTAACTTTAAAACGAATGACTGTAGATACATGAAATTTTCACTGGTTGTTTATATTTCCATTTTCTATACATGATAACATTTTCAAAATATTTTGATTTGTTTTGAGCTGTTTACGGACAATTTCGGTTTCAAATTTAATTAGTTTTTTTTCTATGAATGTCAAAAAAACTTTATTTGTTGAGTAAAAATACTTGAAAATTTAATACAAGGCTCCTACTATATTGTTACAATGACATTTGAAAAATATTAAAAATCGTTAGTCGCAGTTTTTTTTTTTTATTAGCATTTAAAGTTCAAAAATTGACAAAATATGTAAAAATCACGAAAATTAGCAAATTATTTTGAGTTAATAATTCGTAAAAATTTTTCTTTTAGAACCAAGATTTTAAAATGTAATACAAGATTTCTTATAGGATAATCAACCTTTATCAAAAAAAAAAATGTTTTGAAAATAATTTGACTCTTTTTGAGCTGTTTACGGACATTGTAAGTTTTCAGTGTTTTTAGTTTTTTTTTTCTATAAATATCAATAAAGTTTTATCTATTAGGCCAAAAAGATGTAAAAAATTAATACAAGGCTCCTGATACATTGTTACAAT
>NW_021772918.1:0-775 GCF_005508785.2 Acyrthosiphon pisum | reverse complement strand
ATGTACCAAATTTGGCCGTGGGAAAACACCAATGACAAAAACTAATAATATACGTAATGATAAATATATAATCGCAGCTTACTTTAGTATTATCTTAATTCAGCTATAATATCAGCTAAGATAGGTAGTCGCGATAACGGAAGTAGTCTTGGCTGGTAGTCGCGATAATAGCCGTAGTCTCGTATAACAGGAAAGTATAATTTTGGTAGTCTTAGATAACAGGATTGTGATGTTGAAAAAAACAGTATAATTTCGTATAACGGGAAAGTACCTTTTGTTTATGGAATGTGCAAAATTTATAATAATATTTGAATTTGAGGCTTTAGACGAATTGGAGGTTTTTTTTATTTGAAAAAATGTTTTATTTTCTATAACGAAGAAAAAATTGTAAACCATAGCTTACTTTTTAATTTATATTTGTTCGAATATGTGAAAGCTGGATAAATATTAGATAATATCTATATTAGATACCTAATATCATAAACATAATAATTATTTTACTTTAGATTTGTGATTCAAAATTAAAAATACTCATTGTAAACTCACTTGTATTCTTATTATTTTTTATTTTCACAAAAATGTTAGGAAGATTCTGGTTAGCTTTTGTGTCAATGGCTGTTGACACCCATAACAAATCCTATTACTGACGCTAAGCCACTGAAGTATATTATAATATAAGACAAATAGCAACTAGAAATATATTATTGAGATATAAAATATAAATGGAGTGTTACTAATGTAGGTAACATCTCTTATAAATTGAATTGTTTAACAC
>NW_021772917.1:0-937 GCF_005508785.2 Acyrthosiphon pisum | reverse complement strand
ATCAGTGACGTGCTGAACATGTATCTTAACATAGGCGTGCTCAGGATTTTGTGTCGCGTGCAGCATACATTTTGAACCGGCCCTAAAGAACAATAAGCAGCCCACTTATTTTCTTTATATAGCCCCCCCCCCCTTAATTCTGTTTAGCCCACTGGGTAAAAATGTAATATTTTATACGTTCATATAATCACTTGTGTACCCGAATCATTATTATAGGGTATATCCCCCCCCCATATAATCACTCTACGACTATGCCTATAGCCTATTATGGTTATAAGAAAATAAGAAATATAGTAAATTGTAAATAAAAAGTAATAATATTTGTATGTATTATAATATATTACTCTATACTTTTATAATTATATTAAACATCACATAGGTAATAATATAACACTTATAAGCATATAGTACCTAATTAATAATACGTATTTATACATTAGTCATAATATTGGAACACTTATAAAATTAGTTACGTAAAATAAAAATAAATAAATAGACTTACAATATAAGTCTGCGATTACTAAATAGCAAATGTTTAAACTAATCAATTAAAAGTTCTTGTTCGACAAACAAAAAAAGAAGCGCATCCAATCTTTTTTGTGACATAGTATTTCTTAATTTGTTTTTTATAATGCTGAGTTTTAAAAAACTACGTTCACAGCTACAACTATAGTCCCTGGAATTATCACAAACATTTTAAGACAATGAAAAAAATGCTTATTACTGTTTTAACCAATCGAGCCATTTATGTACAGAACCTGAGTTTGTACCTTTTGGTGTATCTTCTTGGTGTATTGATAAAATAGTATTATCATTTTTCATTTGAATAACATTGAACATTTATATTTTAATTTAATAATTAACCCAATATGTTTAAAATTATTCATTCTATGTATATACCTTTCAAATAAATATCTACCAGCCCACTAAATCCAAA
>NW_021772916.1:0-846 GCF_005508785.2 Acyrthosiphon pisum | reverse complement strand
TCAACAAAAACCGTGGTACTATCATAGATATATAATAGTATACTTTAGAAGTTTCAAGTACCCACGAATAATATTATACAATCACAACAAAATAACTAAAATAGTTATCTAGGTTTTTAATATGTAATTTCGTCCAATTTTGTAATTAAAATGACTATAAAAAAAAACTGTGTAAATGTATTTTTTAGATTTTTTGGTAACAGAATTAATTACTTACGTGGAATCTTGTTTTAAATTTTCAATTCTTAGATACAAAAATTGATCATTTTATAAATTTTTAACTACAAAATAATTATTGAATCTTAAATTTGATAAATTTTTTCAAAATTCGATCTTTAAATGCTTATAAAAAAAAATTGTGACTATGTATTTTTAATATTTTTCAACTGCTATTGTAACAATATATCAGGAGCTTTGTATTAAATTTATACACTTTTTGGCCCAACAGATAAAACTTTATTGATATTTATAGAAAAAAAAACTAAAAAAATTTAAAACTGAAAATGTCCGTAAACAGCTCAAAAAGAGTCAAAATATTTTCAAAATTGTATGGTGTATAGGAAATGCTAATATAAGCATTCAATAAAATTTTCATGTATCTGCAGTTATTCGTTTTTGAATTACAACAAAATAAGGAAATCGCTACATGAGAAATCGAGTGAATATCCAATGTTGTAAAAATTTGAATTTCAAACGATCATAAAAATTTAATTTGACTTTCTTATAGATATTTTTTGTTTGATAAAGGTAGATAATCTTATAAGGAATCTTGTATTACATTTTCATATCTTAGATTTAAAAAGAAAAATTTTTATGAATTTCTAACTCGAAATAATTTGTACATTT
>NW_021772915.1:0-764 GCF_005508785.2 Acyrthosiphon pisum | reverse complement strand
AAATTTGTACTTAAAATGACTATAAAAATAAACTGCGTAAATGTATTTTTTAGATTTTTTGGTAACAGAATTAATTACTTACGTGGAATCTTGTTTTAAATTTTCAATCTTAGATACAAAAATTGAACATTTTATAAATTTTTAACTACAAAATAATTTTTCAAATTAAAATTTGATAAATTTTGTCAAAATTTGATCTTTAAATGCTTATAAAAAAAAATTGTGCCTATGTATTTTTAATATTTTTCAACTGATATTGTAACAATATATCAGGAGCTTTGTATTAAATTTATACACTTTTTGGCCCAACAGATAAAACTTTATTGATATTTATAGAAAAAAAAAACTAAAAAAATTGAAAACTGAAAATGTCCGTAAACAGCTCAAAAAGAGTCAAATTATTTTAAAAATTTTATCGTATATATAAAATGCTAATATAAACATTCAGTGAAATTTTCAAGTTTCTACAGTCACTCGTTTTTTAATTACAACAAAATAAGAAAATCGTTACGTAAGAAATCGAGTGAATATCAAATGTTGTAAAAATATGAATTTCAAACGCCCATAAAAATTTAATTTGAGTTTCTTATAGACATTTTTTTTTTTGGAAAGGTAGATTATCCTATAAGGAATCTTGTATTACATTTTAAAATCTTAGATTTAAAAAGAAAAATTTTTATGAATTTATAACTCGAAATAATTTACAAATTTTCGTGATTTTTCCATATTTTGTCATTTTTTGAACTTTAAATGCTTAAAAAAAA
>NW_021772914.1:0-844 GCF_005508785.2 Acyrthosiphon pisum | reverse complement strand
ATGACAACATATTTTTTTTTCTATTATAATGATAATAATTGACAAGATCTCGGATCAGAATGTTGAGGCATCCCGTTAAAATAAAGACAAAATAAAAATAATATTTACTAAGGACTAAGGTAAATGTACCGTATATTTATTAAAATTATTTTTAGAAATCTTTGTTTTGTTGATAAAAATGTACAATAATTAATAATATTGTACCATCATATTATTATTGTATGGTTGATACAGTGAATATGAGATAGTACTTTTTGGTTATCACTAATTTATTTTATCTTATAGATAGAACCTTTTGGTTTTAACACTATTCTCAAGAACCAAAAGGTGCTATCTAGATCGCTATCAAATAACAAAAGTGTAAATTTGATCGATTTAGCACCTTTTAGTTCTGAATAACTCCTTAAATAATGAACTTAAAAAGTTGGATGTGAGTTTGGATTATAGACCATTGATCAATAAACCCATTTATATCAAAAAGTGGATTTTCGAAAAAATCGATTTAGCACCTTTTGGTTCTGAGCCCACGTGGTGTCTAGTAGAGTAGGAGGGAACGCGAAATTAAACAGTGGCTAGTAAGTTTGGGGAGTCGATGGTATCATTGAGTAGAGATGTGATGAACATGAGATCTGCGTGTTTACCGCAAGATGCCAGAGTTGGGATATTAAGAGTGGAGCGGATAACGGTATAATCATGACGTGTGTGTTCAATATTTAGTAAAAAGGTAATGAAAGATAGGAAACGATATTGTACTCGTTCAAGGTGCAATTGATCACAGGCCAGATATGGAAACCAAATGACCGATCCATACTCGAGAATGGAACGGACAAGGCTGAAGTAGAAG
>NW_021772913.1:0-1789 GCF_005508785.2 Acyrthosiphon pisum | reverse complement strand
AAATTACATAATCGCAAGTTTTAGTAGGATGTGTTTTTTTGTTATCCATTTTATTATAGACTAGCTTCCAGTGTGCCTCGATTCCGGGCGTTGTGGAAGCCGCTCCGGCGCTTCGTGGTGGTCAAGTGAAAATCGTTTCACGGGAAATTCAAAAAAAATTAAACTGTACTGAAAACTGTGACTTTGAGTGTCTAGCGGTCTTTTCTCGTCTGGTGTAATACCGTGCCGTGATGTATGCCCGGTTCTGTTTTTTTGACTGTATAAGAATTGTAATCGAATGTCTAGCTATCAATCATCGCTGTATGCAAATCTAAGAGGTATAGGGCATCTGCGTATGGCGGATTGGACGCATTTCCCGTCGCATCCTAGATGTAAGTGAAAATCGGGGGCCTGTGGCTTTGAGCGGGTACCGAATTTTGGTGCAAGTAATTTGTGATAAGGATTAGAGATAAAGCTTGGTGGAAATGTTTAAAATTCAAGAGTCACTATTCGTCACTCACGATCTAAATTGATGGACTGAAAATTTCTTACGTTAGTCCTCTGCTTTTGGTTGTTAAAAAGTGTAGAGTTGATAGCTGTATTTGATCGTCTAGCTATCAGTCATCAAATCACACAGGTAGGCAATCCGACTGCGTCGGATCGCCAACGATGGGCGAATCCTATAATATCAGGTAAACAATCCACCTGCGGTGGATTGCGGACCCCGTTACGTGCATACGTATAACTGCAGGGTTTTTTTATTGATTTTTTTTGACTGCACAAACTTATTCTCAACTTAGGTTATAGTAGGGAATTTGTCCACACATACTAAACCTTATAGACTGTTATCCGTTAAACTGTAAGGTGAGCCCTAGCCCCACCTCCCCAGAGCTGTATTTCTAAACAATTTTATACTGTTAAAAACAAAATTACAAAAAAAAAAAAAATCATCGACATTTTCTAAAAATTATGACTTGCAGGTCACTCTCTAATCATGTCTCTGGAGAGTTATACTACTTAGTACCTCCTAACCTACTGTCTCTTTCATAAGACTGCATAATATGGGTACTCAGAAAGTCAAAAACGATATGTAAAAACATATAAATCCCGACTCTATACACTTGATACACAAATAAATACTTTTATATTAATGCATTATTTTTATTTTACATTTGTAAATAATAATTTTAAAATCTTGTTTGTAAATATAAGTAATGATACTTACTAAGTAATATTTACTTGAAATAGGTCATTTGTAATAATAATTTGTTTATAAAAATGAAATAATCAATTGGCTAGGTATAGGTTCCTAATTTCTTTATAATTTTTGAAAAATACTTTTACATCAAATAAAAGTCAAAACAATAATTTAGACTGAATTAAAATGCGGTAGACCACTACAACTTTTACAAAGAAAAATGTTTAGGATGTGTTACCATTTGAGTCTGTTTATAAAAAAATAACTATTGTATATATAATTAAAAACTTTAAATCCTTTCTAGATATGAAAAGGATTATTAAAAGAAAAATAGGGCATTTGATGTCAGAATGGAGTATTCTAGAAAAACGTTTGGTCAAAAATTCATAGATTATCTAGGTCCAAAAAACTACAACTCAATGCCAGTAAATATAAAAAGGGAATCATATTAGGTACTATAGAAATGAATAAAAAATTCAGATTTGGTTATTTTTAATACTTGAATAAATAATAAGAAATTATATTATTTAACTATTGTAATTTAATATTATTAGTTATAACTTATAAGTATTCTAATTGTATAGATTGATTATTCAATTCTTATACGTTTTT
>NW_021772911.1:0-831 GCF_005508785.2 Acyrthosiphon pisum | reverse complement strand
TCTTTAGCAAATTGATGAAGATGGTACTTTAGAGAGGTCATTTTCGATTTTCTCAATGTTATTTAATGCCACGGGAAAAACCACCGAAAAATTACGAAAAACGCTAAATAAATGGGATTTTAATTTCTAACGATTTGTTTATCACCATAGAAACGAATAAAAAATTATAATATTTTAATATTAATTCGACTTACATGATAAAATAAATAATAACAAAATATAAAATATCCAGACTGACAAACCGTCTCCGCTCAGAATCGTTTTTCTTATACAATGATATTATATCATTGAATTCAAGTCTAATACAACCATTATACAATGACCCACTTGTAATCTACTGTGCAGCAGAGCGACATCCACTTACCTGCTTTTTATACTTTTGATGTCGTTATGCGTAACGCGTATTCAAATTCTATAAAAATGAATATTTTCAAAGACGCTTGTACTTTTCGAGAAAACAAATGTTTAGGTAGGTATAGTGTTAAAAAAATCACAGTGCATTATTATACATAAGTATAAATTATTGTGTATTATTTTCGCATATATTATCACTTGCCTAGTTCTATATAAGTACGCAACTACAACGTATCAAAACACATAACATTTTTTTTATCTATTACAGCTTTTTAAAGTTTGGACGCGCCGTGTTAAGAGTTTTCCACCCTCGTGCGGTCATTAGCGACCCATGAGACTCACGTAGTTTCCACTATATCTATATACATGCACGACATGACGCCGATATAAACTTTAGCCTATTGATGAAATACTTTATTTTGTAGGTCAGTGTCTAGCCGCAGCACCGCCCAATTAAAATTTCGAGTTTTCAAGCAG
>NW_021772910.1:0-859 GCF_005508785.2 Acyrthosiphon pisum | reverse complement strand
CACTCTAAAAATCACATAAAAATATACTGTATATTTTTGTTACAACTTATAAAATATAATAATAAACTCAAAAGTAACTAAATAAAAACAATTCATTTTAACTACCTATTTATTTAAATAGTTCCATAATTTATCATAGGTTTGTTCTTTATTATCTTAAATAATAACATTTTAAAGGTAATTGATTAAATAATAATACAAAATATATAAATAATTATTAAATCTATGGTAAGAAAAATTATGATTTGATCACGTGCATTTTGATAAAAATGCAGAATGATGCAGCGTCCCGTGCGTGCCTCTTCAAAATGAGAGTAGGGGTACGCTAAAATTTCTGAAAAATTAGTTGGGGTACTCCGTCCCCCTGCGTCCCCCCCCAAGTCGAGCACTGTATATATATCTTAAACCATGGTAAATACTAAATTGAGTACGTAAGAAATAAGAATGCAAAGAACGGAATAACAGGAACGAACGATAATTTTTTTTTCGTAAACTTCAGCCTTTATTTTGTCATGTTGGATACCCTGGTATCCGCATCCCCCGTGTTATCAATTTTATGGCGCATTTTTTAGTTTTTTACGGTAGGTTGTATAGATTATACAATTGACAATTTATTGATAATTGACGTAAAAATGTGAAATGTGGTCAATGTGGAAACTGGAAAGGAATGTCGTTACTCGTTAGTCGTTACTCATGTCTCGTGTCCCGTTTACTACTATACTCTTAACTCGTTAAACGTTACGTAAGTACTGTCCGACATTGACCACTTGGAAATCACATTATGACGAGTGACGCTGATCCAATCTAAATATTGAACTTACCTGTTCAGTGATGTTGATTATGATTTAGTTGGCGTGAG
>NW_021772909.1:0-1177 GCF_005508785.2 Acyrthosiphon pisum | reverse complement strand
GAATGATATTCACTTGCAAAAAAAAAAAAATTAGCAAGTTGCTAAAAACAAGAAAACACCAAAAAATCTAAATAATTTTTCAAAATTAGTTTGAAGCTTATAAGTTATAAGATAACTATTATTGAATAATATTATAATATAAATAATATACCTAATCATATAATAAAATATGCAAAATATGTATTTATGAGCACTAGAAAATAATACTCCACTCTACGCTAGACTACTGTTAAAATTAGGAGCAGAACCATAATAGTTTGAATTTAATTTAAAGATTTTAAGAAGGATGCAAATACCCAAAGAAGTGACATACATGATATTTTATAATTGATGTCTACTCGATATAAAATATTGCAAATGATTAAAATACAAATGTAATGTATAATTACATGCTCCAATTTATTATGCCAACTTGATTAAAAAAATACTTACTTTTTATTATTCAATGTTTTTGTAAATACTAATTTCAATTTAAAAAAAAAAATAGCATTTTAATTCCTAATTTTTAAGACATTTTGCATTTAACAGTATGAAAAAAACTGGCCTTCATAGGACAGGAAGCGTGCTCTGGTGACTATAGAACTGTGGTAATATTTTCAATCAAGAGTGTATACGTATAGGGGTCCAGACTCCAGAGTGACGACACCTTATCAATACACCTTGCTAGTTGCTTCAAAGCAATGCACAGATTTCTATATAGTACTAGATACCGAACTCCTGCCATGAATTGAAGCTTCAAGGTCAGGTGGCAATTGTTTGGTATTTCATATGACAAATAAGATGATATTATTATGATTTATTTTGTATCGTCTTTTATTATTTCTAAATATGTTGTTTTAAAAAAAAAAATGAGCACTGCAGGCATAGGCGCAATGGCGTTTGAGATTTGGGGGGGGCTAATAGGGCTAATAGGGCCTTACTTTGATAATATTGAATAAGCTTAAAACAAAATGTAGGAAATGTTTGGGGGGGCTATGGACATTTTTGAGGGGGCTTAGCCCCTAAAGCCCCCCCCCCCTATTTGCGCCTATGACTGCAGGTCTGATATGAATCGAAACACAAATCCTTGTTCAAATATTATAGTTTAATATATTATAACTACGCGTAGGTATATATCATTAATAATGGTATTGGAAAAATAAACTGGCCCGAAATCCTAACGATTGTTGATTAGATC
>NW_021772908.1:0-3284 GCF_005508785.2 Acyrthosiphon pisum | reverse complement strand
ACAAAATAATGAAATAAATGTCATGTGTCTTCAATACATTTGTCTACAAGATATTATTATTTTTTTTAAATTTTAGGATCTTCACGTAACGTATGGGCATTGAAATCATAAAACCTAGACTAGGCCACATGCAACATGCATGAAGTAGGTATAAATTTCAACTAAGAATAAACAATAGGCACAACATTTAATTTAATGAAAAATGCATTAAATATATTTTAACAGAATAGGTATTTTATTTATTTGCTATAAACATAGACACATAGTAATTAGTAATTGTATATAGAACAGTGAGATAGACTGTGATTTTATAAATTAGCTCAAGTTAACAAATTTTAAATTATTTGCTAAAGTTATGCAAGTGGTTGGGTTTTCATGAGGCAGATCTTTAATAGCAATACATAATAGTGGTTCATTAGATAATTGTACATTGAATACTTGCTAATGATCATCAAAATATGATGTCGTATAAGGTATATTATGTAAGGAATGCTTTCGTTCAAAAATACACTATCAATATAGCCAAATGTTGAGAGCATATTATCTAGTTCATTATTATTTAAAAGAACAAACATATTCTGTGTATTGTATGTAGATCCACAAATATGAATAAAAGAAACAAATATTAGCAAATCTGTATTAAAATAACTAAAGTATGTATGTTTATAAAAAACAATTTGGGTCTTATAAACTTGTTCCTGTAATTTTGTAAGTTTATCTATTTTACCTGTTTTTAGTGAATTTAGAGACTATTTTTCATTCATTAGAAACCAGGATGAAAGTTTTAATTGGTGCTTTAATGATAATGTGTATGCAGTGTTTTTACGAGAAGTTATAGCTAGGGTAGAGTCTTTAAACATTTTATGTTTAGCCTCAAATTTCATTGACCAAATCAGTGAAAGAGGACCAGAATTTTTAAGAATCATATGATGATGTTTAGGTTTTAAGTGAGTACGGAATAGTTTTAAAGATAACTCGTGATGTTCGCTAATTAAATTATGTATTAAGAAAGCCTCTCCTACACGAACCGTTTTTTGCAAAGCAATATTACTAATTTTTTTAATTACAATTTATACAGATGCCAATATTCTGAATTTTCTGGAACTAACTCTCCAATCATTAAACTTAAATACCTAGTGAAACACATAGTTTCACTAGCCGACATTTTTAATGAATTATGTTTTAATGTTTCCATTGTTACTAATGGCCTATTCCTAATATCATTGGTACCATAGTTGAAACACTCAATTTTATTGTTTAAAGTTTCTAAAGAGAATTATTTTAAGTCTACAATCATTTTGTATACAACCAGATATTTCATATTTGCAAACGCCTTCAAATTTGTCATGCATTATATCAACTGAATAATTTTCAGTCACATGAAAAGAGTTTAAATTATTCCAAATACAATTTTCTTTTATGCCTGTTAAGGACATATTATTGGTGTTAACATAATTTGCATAATTTTGTACATTACGCAAAGATGTACATTGATCTGTGGTAACACGACATAATTCTTTGGGTAATTTGCAAAATCTGCAAGGAAAATTAGAGACAAAACTTTCTGTAAATCTTAGGATAGAATGAAGACCCAAATTATATCCCAAAATAAGATTTAAAGAAAAAAATATTTGGTGATCTCTATTTTCAATTTGAATAGTAATTCCAACATTTTCTAAATAATTTAATTCAGAAATTAATTCTTTAAAAGTCTGAAAATTTCCAAATTCCTTTTTATCGTCAGTCTTAAACAATAACGCTAAATATATATAGTCAAGTTAAGATGCCAGTTCTGGGGGTATACATGGAATAGAAAAATATACAGCACCGATTTTTTGATTCCCAGCTTGAGATTCTAAGGGATCATTAACTTCAAAGTCATCATAGTATAAAAAAATTGGTAAAATATTAATTAATATTGTAATAAGTCATAATTAGATTAAATAAATTTGAATGTTCCATAATTTTGGATAATTCCATAATTTTCCATCAAATGAAACATTTCTTTGAATTTATTTAAGGTATTGTTTGTATCTTCTGAACATGTAATGTAATTTTTATCTACAGACTCTTTTGTTGGCAAGTTACTATTAGATGCATCATGGCAAATTTCAAATATATTTGAATCACTAATATTAGATACTGATGAAGCAACTCGAGAAGAGAAACATCATTGTGTGATTTAAGATATTTTTTAAACGCATTTAAATTTCTTAAAGAACGGTAACAATTTGGTTTTTTGCATTTAAATTCAGTTATAGAATATAAATCATGAAAAATGTCTAAATGAGAAATAAAAAATTTAGTTTCTAGAAAATTGGATTCACATAACCAACAAATAGGCATTTTAAGTTTAATTTAAACTAGGTATTCTACTTAAATCGTTAAGGACATCGAATGGAGTGTTTATTTCAAAAAAAAAAGTTTAGATGAACAGCCAAATTTGCTCAGCTTCTATATGTACTGCTGCACTGTCATACCATACACAACAGCTTTATTCTAGTCTATACGATTCAAGTCAAACAAAAAACCAAAGTTTTTATTAATAACTAGATAGGCTGCCTTTCGTTCATTTAAATTTGAACATAACGTATCAATTATCACATAAAAAATATCTTTCTTCATTTTATTTTTTTCAATGTGAACAGTACTATTAGAATTAGAGTCATCGTAAAATGCCGTTCTTTTTTTATTTCTTGTTTCTTCCCAAGAAAATGCACACTTTCCGCTAAGTTCTTGAGAATCTTTTAAAAAGTTATCGAACATCTCTCGAAGATCTAATAAGTATTTTTCCAAAGATTCATACAATTGAACAACAATAGATAAATCAATATTGGTAGACTGCAATGTTTTGCTAGTAGAATCAAATCTATTCAATATTGGTGTCCACATTTTTAACATAAAAACAAATTCTAGTTTTTCTAATTTTTTTTTAGTAGCCTCATGACTTGTTGATGGTTGTTGTGTGTTATCTTCTGACAAAACTTGAAGAACTTGTAATACATTTTTGTAACCAAACGAAAGAGCTTTACACATTTCATAACGTGATGACCATCTTGTTGTACATAAATTCTTAAGGACAGATTTGGTCGATTGTTCATACAGATTCCATCTATATGTGGACGAAGAAAAAAAAAGTGTAAACCATTTGACAATCATAAAAAAACCGAGTTCCTTCTTTGGGTAATCTCAGCTGCATTCGACCCAATAAGATTTAGTGAGTGTGCGGCACACGGTACAAAATTAGCATTTTTAGAATATTTTTTAATACGTGCTTGTAAGCC
>NW_021772907.1:0-903 GCF_005508785.2 Acyrthosiphon pisum | reverse complement strand
AAAAAAAAAAAAAACTGTGACTAACGATTTTTAATATTTTTCATCTGCCTTTGAAACAATATACTAGGAGCCTTTTATTAAATTTTCAAGCTTTTTTATCCAACAAATAAAATTTTATTGATATTTTTAGAAAAAAAACTAAAAAAAAATGGAAAATAAAAATGTCCGTAAAGAGCTCAAAATACATCAAAATATTTTGAAAATGTTATGGTGTATAGAAGATGCTAAGATAAACATTCAGTCAACATTTCATGTATCTACGGTAATTTTTTTTAAAGTTACACCAAAAACCAAATTCAATTTTGTGAAAAATCGATTTTGCGTAAAAATTCCCGTTTTTCCTTAATTTTTCTTTTGTTTTTCCCGGCGCTTTTGAAAACCACTGGGAAATTTAAATTTTGACCTCCTCAATGCACCAACGATATTCACTTTCTGATCGAACAAGATACTGAAGTTGAAAATCGTAGCATTATTTCGACTACTTATCGTGTACACAGACACAAAAAAAATAAAATAAAAATTATAAAAAATAAAAAAATAAAAAAACACACATCATTGTAAAATCAATACATTCATCGTTCCACTCAGAATCTAAAAGAGTCTATTTGGGGAATACAATTTTTCTAAAGGTATCAGCTGTCACGTATTTTTTTTTATGTATTATGCATAAAACATTTATAATATAATCAGCAAAGCCCTTCATTCGTATTACTATGTAGATTAGTGCTGCGCCCTTAAAGTTGATGCTGTGGTTAACTTTAAAATTAATGTTTCCTTCGTTGTTCTTACGGTCTTAGGTCTAAAATTGTACATTTTCGGTCATTATTCGTTTAAAAATAAGGACATACTTTTTAGTTAAGTGTTATGATCTTGGTTTCCGCTGGAGTTTATTTCCCTATTAAG
>NW_021772906.1:0-1289 GCF_005508785.2 Acyrthosiphon pisum | reverse complement strand
TTTTTACCAATAATTTATTAGTGTGACACAATAACTGGATAAAAAATATAATTTTAGCTAAACTAAATAATTATAATATTTGTTTATTATTCAACGTCGATATAGGTACGACGGACCTGTGTAGTAGTAACCGTGGTTATCGCGTTTGAATGTTTATTTATTTTCGGCCAGCGACTATTAGTTAGGTTTATTATTTTATTATTTTTACGCAGTTTCATGCTTATAACAAATATCGCAATATTTTAACTATTACTATAATATCATAATTATCTGTGATTACTGATTCACTTTGACTGCATTTTTATGCAATTGTGTTATATTATACTACTATATAATATGTTATTAAGTTAATATATAGATATAATATTACAATGTTTTATCATTTGCGTTGTACAATAGTTTAGGGTATAATAAGCATAATAGGTATATTATAAATTATGTTATTATAAATTAAGTTTTTTTGTACATCGGTGAATTGAGCGAATACGTTTCCCATTGACAACACTCCTATAATATGTAATACCTATATTCACATCAAAATATAATATGTACCTATATCGAAATTTTAATTAAGTATTACCTATTTAAAAAATAAACATTAATTAATAACATATATTATTTATTAATTTGAAGTTCAAAAATCCTATCATAATATTTTTTTTGTTATTTGTATTAAGTAGTGATTTTATTTGTTGAAGTTTTACATTTTTATTAGTAAGAATATTTTTTTGTTATTAGATATATTTCATGTCTCCTGCAGTAGGTGTTGTAACAAAAAGGTGAAACGATTTATGGATTTGAATGCATATTTAAATATTTGTCAATTTTAGTTCATCCGACTTTTATAGTTCTATGCCCTAAATCCTATAATGATTACCTATACGATTGAAACATCACAATCATTATGGCATAGGTATATACATTGGCGTAACCCTTCGAAAACAAATCCTCATTGCGCCACTGATTGTGTTGTAATTAAAAATTTAAAAGTTTAGCACTAATATCGAGTATCATACCTGTAATAGGTATATTGGTATAATATTTCGTTATTATAGCGGTTGATCCTTGGTTCGACTTGCAGAGTAGGTATTCCATAGTCTATTAAATAGGAATTAAATTAAATATACGGACTACAATATTGAGAATTTTCCATTATTGATATATTATTATTGTGTACCTATTAATTGTATCAAAAATAAATAAATGTATATTGTATGTTTTAAGTATTATCATAATCACCTGTTAAAAGCAATTATTACAGCTTAATAAATATATAATATATTGTTTGA
>NW_021772905.1:0-1184 GCF_005508785.2 Acyrthosiphon pisum | reverse complement strand
TACGTCGGATCGCAGAACCATGCACCGGGCGTGTATGTCCGGTTCTCGTATGTGTTTAAATCGGAAATTCGGATTCTGAGTGTGAGTGTCTAACTATCAGTCATCTTGGGTGAAAGTCGATTCCCGAACGGACAATTCGTCTGCGGCGGATCGGATGCAGTGGGAGTGTAAGTCGCTCGTATGCAAGTAGCTAGTCAGGTAGGCAATCCGACTACGTCGGATCGCAGACCATGCACCGGGCGTGTATGTCCGGTTCTTGGGTGAGTATGTTGAAATCGGAAATTCGGATTCTGAGTGTGAGTGTCTAGCTATCAGTCATTTCGGGTGAAAGTCGATTCCCGAACGGACAATACGCCTACAGCGAAAAGTGCTCGAAATGTAATAAAACTTATTTAAGTATACAACTTTATGCTTCGTTAAGTATAAATATTTTTAAGTAAACATACTTTACCCATAATAGTTTTTAACGAATAAAGTAAGTGGTAACTATTCCAAAATTTGAACAATATAAAAATGAATAATAACTGGAACTGTTGTTAAAGCACAGGGCTTTCGGTTACTTAAGTACAAATGTAATAAAGTAATAATTAAACCAAAAAGTACAGTTGTATATTTAATGTAAATTGTTTAATAAACTATATTGTAAGCATATTTGTCAAACAGATATTAGTTAAAACAATAGGAGCGCAGTTTAAAATATGTTTAGTCATAGCAAAAGAATGGTCCTGAAGCAGTGATCAACAGTTATATAAAATTAAACAGTTAAGTCAAATGACAAAAGGGAAAACTAATAAGTGAAATAAAAGTGTGGTGTAGAGAGACACGTACACATATATCATACATTTGTTTGTAAGTGAAAGTAAAACAAAATATTAGTTTAACGCAATCATTAAAAATCATAACATGTAAGTTTAACGTTTAAAGTCTGACTCTATGTCGAGCCATAATCAATGAATAGGTTAAAATAAATAGGTACATAATCACAGTCCATAAGTAGTAATTAACAGTAACACATTAAATAGTTAAGTAAAAATAAAAGTGTTCTGTTGAGGTATTAGGTATACGTCATGATCCTCAATAAAAATAATAATCAAATGAACAAATACCTAACTGTTTAGTTATAACAATATTGGTTATTATGTATTATATAGTTATAGTATGTATATTGGTATGTGTGTAACTGA
>NW_021772904.1:0-2025 GCF_005508785.2 Acyrthosiphon pisum | reverse complement strand
AAATAAAAATTACCAATATTCAATCATCAGTGGGTATTGGTTCATATATTTTTCCAATTGTTGGATGTTATTTAAACTGTGTAATAATTTAAAAAAAAAATACAACACTATATTATAAATAGAAATATAGTCATATAATAGCAATAAACACACAAAAAATATAGGTATAATAACTATAATATATATAGGTATAATAGGTGCATATATCCTATATGAATATTAAAATATTAATTAATAATTACAATAAACTAGATTATTCACCGACTAAATTTATTGAGAAATCACAAATGTATATAATAATTGTAAATACTTATGTCACTAATACCATCCCCATTAATACATATAATATTATATTAATGTGTTCAATTTTAATTATGTTAATGCAGAGGTTATGGAAGGAAGGATATGAATGGGACAGTCCCATATCGTCAGAACTAGCATCAGCATGGGCCCTATTTGCCTCCGAATTACCCCTTGTCTCCGGTATCCGGATTGCACGTCATATCCCGGTTCAATCAAGTAGCCACGCGCAATTGATTGGGTTCTCCGATGCTTCACTGAAAGGCTACGCCGCGGTCGTATACCTCCGACTTTTGTATGTCAACGCGTCACCCACCATACATCTTATTACCGCCAAATCTAAAGTAGCGCCATTAAAGTCAGGTCAGGCGGATGAACTTCTATCTGTCCCACGGCTGGAGTTGTGTGGCGCGCTGCTGTTGGCACAAGTTCTACAGCGCGTACAAGGGACCATGGCATCCGTGGTGACATTGTCGTCAATTCACGCGTGGACTGATTCAACAGTCGTTTTATCCTGGTTGACGAATGTGCAAGTACAATACAAAATATTCGTCACCAACAGACTCAACAAGATCAAGGAACTAATTCCGACATGCGAATGGCACCACGTGGTTACTTCCCAAAATCCTGCTGATTGCGTATCCCGCGGAATGTTCCCGAAGGATGCGTTGGACCATCGTTTGTATTGGGATGGTCCTTCATGGTTGTACGAGCCCAATGATGAATGGTCATCCGCCACTTTCCAACCTTTAGCTCCCCATGAGGTACCAGAACAGGCAAGCCACACACTAAGTGCAGTGACACTCGCCACCCATGTAGATGACCCCGAGTGGTTCAAAAGATTTTCTTCATTGACAAGACTTCAGCGTGTCATTTCATACATGCACCGGTTCATTGATCGCGCCCGAAAACGACAGTCAGTACTTGGATATATTCGACATACCGAACTCGAACGTTCATTGTTTCTGGTTATACGGCTGACGCAGGATCAACATTTCTCGGCGCTCAGAAAATCACTCACGTCAGTACCTCCTGAAGCTTCTCCGATATCACTCGCTAGACTGTCTCCCTATATTGACTCAGAAGGAATAATTCGCGTGGGTGGCCGTCTGCGGCACTCCGTACTACACGATGACGCCAAAAATCCCATTTTATTACCAAAAGTGTGTTCCTTGTCTACACTTTTAATCCGACACTATCATCTGCAATATCTTCATGCCGGCCCACAGCTTATATCGTCCTTACTCGTGCAACGATATTGGATCATGTCAGCCAGGGCCGCTATCCGTCGCATAACATTTAAATGTATTAGCTGCACTCGTCAAAAGGCTACCGCGCCCATACCAATAATGGCAGACCTGCCGCCCGCCAGAGTGCGTCCATCCCGGCCATTCGCTCACGTGGGGGTGGACTATGCGGGACCGTTCCTGATCAAGGAAGGGAGGCGGAAACAAGCACGCTCCGTCAAAGGGTATCTAGCCTTGTTCGTTTGTATGGTGATTAAAGCGGTCCACATTGAGGTTGTTTCGGACTTGACCACCGACGCGTTCATTGCTGCATTACATAGATTCGTGTCGCGACGGGGACTCCCGTCAGATATATATTCAGACTGTGGTACCAATTTCAAGGGAGCAAATCGTGATCTCCAACGTTTGTTTTCTGAACCCGCAGCGCAGGAATTGTACTCCGGTGCCATCGTCTGTCACTGGCATTTTAACCCACCAG
>NW_021772903.1:0-990 GCF_005508785.2 Acyrthosiphon pisum | reverse complement strand
CAAAATTTATCAAATCTTAATTGAAAAATTATTTTGTAGTTAAAAATTTATAAAATGTTCAATTTTTGTATCTAAGAATTAAAAATTTAAAACAATATTCCACGTAAGTAATTAATTCTGTTACCAAAAAATCTAAAAAATACATTTACACAGTTTATTTTTATAGTCATTTTAAGTACAAATTTGGACGAAATTACATATTAAAAACCTAGGATAACTATTTTAGTTATTTTGTTGTGATTGTATAATATTATTCGTGGGTACTTGAAACTTCTAAAGTATAATATTATATATCTATGATTTTACCACGGTTTTTTGTTGATGTATAACGCGTTATAACTTATAAGTACCTAATAGATATTATGATATGATTAATTTGGAATTTATTAATGGTACCTATTATAGGTCAATTTTTTTTTAATACCATAGATAAGTATATATATGTCTAATACATAGACTGATATACCGTCTCCGCTCAGAATCGTTTTTCTTATACAGTGATATTATATCATTGAATTCAAATTTAATACTGTCCATTATACAGTGACCCACTTCTAACCTACTGTACAGCAGAGCGACATCCACTTACCCACCTTTTTTTTTTTTGCAACCACCGAAATTTGTTGATAAAATCTACCTCCTTTCTGGCAAATATAGATTTTAAGCTTTGTATTATATTTATAGTGCACAAGGTATATAATAATACGTCTACGTCAGTCAGCATTGAACTTTAACCATGTATAATTGAGATTATCAATTTTAGTAGAAATATCATTTTTATGTAACGATATTGGCTTAACCGTTGAGTTATTGATCCGTAATGTATTTTATATTTGCATGTCAGTAGTTATAAATGTTAATCAAAATATGGTTGATTTTTGAATACCGATTTTTTAACTAAACTAAAACAAATATAGTTGGTAATGATGTTTAGGATATAAAATATTAATTATAGACTATTATTTTATGATTTTATTTAATTTTAATTTT
>NW_021772902.1:0-842 GCF_005508785.2 Acyrthosiphon pisum | reverse complement strand
AAATCCGGTATTAACCGAAACCGAAAACTCGATATTTTGAAAACCGAAACCCAGAACCAAAACCGAAATTTTCGGTTTTTGAGAACCCGAAACCTAAACCCAAACCGATAAAATTGTAACGGATAGTAACCGTTTACTCTTAACACATAAATATCATTATATATAAATAGTTAAATTCAGCATAAGCGATTAGGTAAACGACCTCCTTAAACAATTTGGCAATAGTCAAATTGCAAATACGCAAACACAACAAAAGGTTAAAGGGTTAATTATATAGTCAAAATAACCGAGTGGTTATTCGCGAGTCATATTTTCTAAACACATAAATCACGTATCTATTGACAGGATATGGGGATTGCCAATGCCACAAGTAGATATGCGAATATACGTATATGTACGCAACCTATAGACCAGGATGTGTTAACTGATAAACTATTAGTAATTCGCAGAAGAGATGACTTTCTGCACAACAACACAGATAATTAATTAGCTGTCAACACATTATAACGAATACTCAGATTAGATAGGAATATTGCAAATGCGTAGGTTGAGTCGATGGTCACACGGATCGCATCCGGTAGAGACAAGATAGCGAACCGATAGGCAGGGGGAGCAGGGACCCGAATATAAAAGGGAGCCTGAAACAGCCTGTATTCAGACGTGTCTACTCCAGAGCACAACAAGCACCTTCACGTCACTCTGTGTAGTAACTTGTCATTTATTACTGAAGAACAATTAAATAAACTACAAAGTATCTTTCATCTGTCTACATTTATTTACAACTACCCTGTCAACAACTTCATCATCAACACGAGCGGTCTCGCTTCCTGCAAAAATCATAA
>NW_021772901.1:6729-7570 GCF_005508785.2 Acyrthosiphon pisum | reverse complement strand
GTTACGATTACCCCGATGACACCGAGAGGTGATCTCGTCGTATTTAACGAGTTCTATCGGATATCGGTGTCCGCAACATTCAACTCGATAATTGGAGATCAGTCGCCGTGCCGCTACGCACGGTGATAGACGGATTTTTGATTTTCGGCCTTACCGCTACGCACGGTGATGGACGGATTTTTCGTTTTTGGCCTAACCGCTACGCACCGCGACGGCATTACCACTACGCGTGCACACCCCCGTCGCACTATATGAAACTCGAGATTTTGTAAATTTGTGAGCGGCTTGGTCGTCGGCGATTCGCCGGCGTCCGATCGCCAATCACGCACGACAGCAAAGCCACGGGCGACGCCGAAGCCGACGCGTCCATCGCCGCGCACCGGTCTGTGCCACTCTCCGGAATGGTATCAGCATCCAGTGCGCCCGTCGATGGTATCCGTCCAAGTTTCGGCGACCGACCCATCTCGCACGCCGAGTGGCAAAACTCAACCGGCGTCGCAGGTCCTCCCCCCGGTGGGCCTCCGACGCGCAAATCGTTTTTCTCGGAAACCGATGACGACTCCCGTTACCGTTTCGCAAGTTACTAGCTCTCGAAGCCAGAACATTCCCGCCGCGGCCGGCCATCGTCGCCGTGCCCGGCGGTCGCCGGGGCGAAGCCCCGGGACGACGGACTTCGCGTCGCGTCCCGGCTTCCCCCACGATCTCGGCTGGGGGCCGTTACAAACCTGGCGAGTGGGCGCTGGCGCGGTTATTCTCCATCCGCTCGAAACGGACGGAGTACGCGCCAATCCCGCTCTCGTCAACGCACGGGTCACGTTCGCGCCCGGGCGCGCTCTCCCCC
>NW_021772901.1:0-896 GCF_005508785.2 Acyrthosiphon pisum | reverse complement strand
GGTACACCGCGTGAACCGCGTGCGAAGCCGGCGACGGAACCCTAGGCGCTTAGTGGGCCATTTTTGGTAAGCAGAACTGGCGCTGCGGGATGAACCCGAACGCCGAGTTAAGGCGCCGAAATCGACGCGTATTCAGAGACCATGAAAGGCGTTGGTTGCTGATGACAGCAGGACGGTGGCCATGGAAGTCGGAATCCGCTAAGGAGTGTGTAACAACTCACCTGCCGAAGCAACTAGCTCTGAAAATGGATGGCGCTGGAGCGTCGTGCCTATACTCGGCCGTCGACGGCATAGTGGGGCCAGTCGTCGCTCGCGGCGGCCGGTCCCGGCAAGCCTCGACGAGTAGGATGGCGCGGCGGTGTGCGTCGAAGGGCAGGTCGCGAGACCGCCTGGAGCCGCCGTCGGTGCAGATCTTGGTGGTAGTAGCAAATACTCGAGAGGGGCCCTCGGGGGCTGCCGTGGAGAAGGGTTTCTTGTGAACAGCCGTTGTCCAAGAGTCAGTCGATCCTAAGCCCGGGGAGAGATCCTCGTACCACGGGCGAAGGCGTTTTCGAATCGCCCTTGGGGCGAGAGGGAATCCGGTTCGTATTCCGGAACCCGACGCGGAACCGCTCCCTAGTGTTCGGGGCTCTTTTGTCTCGTCTGGGTAACCAGAATGAACTCGAAGAAGCCGCCGGGGGATCTGGGTAGAGTTCTCTTTTCTCTGTGAGCGTTGTACGTCCCTGGAATCCTCTAGCCGGGCGATAGGGACGCGAGCGCGAAGAGCACCGCTCGTTGCGGCGGTGTCCGTGATCCCCACGCGGACCTTGAAAATTCGAGAGAGGGCCACGCGGAGTCTTCGTCGTCGGTTCGTACCGATATCCGCAGCAGGTCTCCGAGGTGAGCAGCCTCTAGCC
>NW_021772900.1:0-1063 GCF_005508785.2 Acyrthosiphon pisum | reverse complement strand
GATTTAATGCACTCATAAGTCATAACAGAAACTAAAAATGTGTCATAAAATTATTTTTTAAATTGAAAAATTTGTTTGTTATTAACCAATATTATATAAATTATTATTCTTATAAATTGTTCGTAAATTCGTATCATTATATTATTTTTCTTCTTCTATCTTCGTTTTACCCTAAAAATTATTTCTAAAAAATTAATATACAATTTAGTGCGTTCATATTATAATTTTACCTTGTCTTTCATAATAGCGTTTGATAATTTCGTTCGACACATTTACAACTATTTAGTACTATTTAGTACTATTTAGTATTTACGATATTTTAGATTCTGAGTGGAACGATGAATGTATTGATTTTACAATGATGTGTGTTTTTTATTTTATTTTTTTTTTGTTTTTATTTGTGTCTGTCATCACCTTTTAGGACAGTAAAAGTGCTTCGATCTTCAACAGTATTTTTTCTAATAGGAAAGTGAATCTAGTTGGTACTTTGGGGGGTCAAAAGTAAAATTTTTCCAGTAGTTTTCAAAAGCGCCGTGAAAAACAAAAGAAAAATTAAGAAAAAACGGGAATTTTTACGCAAAACCTGTTTTCGAGAAAATTGATTTTGGTTTTTGGTGTAACTTTAAAACAAATTACCGTAGATACATGAAATTTTCACTGGTTGTTTATATTTCCATTTTCTATACATGATAAAATTTTCAAAATATTTTGATTTGTTTTGAACTGTTTAGGAACGTTTTCAGTTTCCAATATTATTCGTTTTTTTTTCAATGAATGTCAATAAAACTTTATTTGTTGAGTAAAAATACTTGAAAATTTAATACAAGGCTCCTACTATATAGTTACAGTGATATTTGAAAAAATATTAAAAATCCTTAGTCACAGTTTTTTTTTATTAGCATTTAAAGTTCAAAAATTGACAAAATATGGAAAAATCACGAAAATTAGCAAATTATGTTTAGCTAAGAATTCGTAAAAATTTTTCTTTTTAAATCTAAGATTTTAAAATGTAATACAAGATTCCTCTATAATATTTTCTATCTTTATCTAAAAAAAAAAATGT
>NW_021772899.1:0-729 GCF_005508785.2 Acyrthosiphon pisum | reverse complement strand
CCCTTTTTCCGTTAATTTTTCTTTGTTTTTCACGTCGCTTTTGAAAACTACTGGGAAATTTTACTTTTGACCCCCCAAAGTACCAACTAGATTCACTTTCCAATCATAAAAGTTACTGTTGAAGAAAATCGAAGCAGTTTTACTGTCCTAAAAGGTGATGACAGACACAAAAATAAATAAAAAAAAAAACACACATCATTGTAAAATCAATACATTCATCGTTCCACTCAGAATCTAAAAACTGAAAAAATTGAAATTTGAAATTGTCAATAAATAGCTCAAAACGAGTTAAAATATTTTGATTTTTTTCATGTATAGGTAGTGTTGTTAAAATACGGTATTTTATTTTATTTTTGTATTATACTGTATTATACCTTGTATTATACCGGTATTAAACTTTGTATAATACTATTGTATTTAAGTAGGGTATAATAATTTTTGTATTATACCGTATTATACACATTTTATACGGTATAAAATCCTGTATTTAAATATATAATATACAATTATACAATTTAAACTTGATTACTCAACCATTGTCCATTTCCTATTTGAAAATTGAGTCTTATTAATACAAATAAAATAGACAGTAGGAATATAAATTAATAATAATATAAATTAAATTCAAAAGTAATAACAAAGTCAACAAGTAAAGTAATAATTAACAATTTTAATAAACATAAATAACTATTTTGGTTTTTTTTTCTAAATAATAACTAAAATAAATGT
>NW_021772898.1:0-1145 GCF_005508785.2 Acyrthosiphon pisum | reverse complement strand
TAAAATATTATGTCCCAGTATGTTAGACAAAAACAGAAAATCACGGTATCGAATCCCCTTAAGTATACGTTTTTTTTATAGGTAGAAAAACTTATGTGAAATCTTTTATTCACATTTTTAATCTTAACTATGAAAAGAAATTCTTTTATAAATTTCCAACTGAAAAATAATTTAAAATATTTGAAAAATTTCTCATTGTTATAAATAGCTCAAAAATAGTCAAAATTGTTTTACCATTTTACCAGGTAGGGACAATTTTAGTTTTAACATTTGGTAAAAATTTCAAGTATCTAGGATTATTCGTTTTTAAATTACAACAAAATATCAAAAATTGATGGATGAAAATTCGTTAATTTACTGATGAAAATTGAATGCTGTACACATTTTAGATTCAAACGCTCATAAAAAAATGTATGTTACTTTCCAGTAAACTTTTTTTTTTGTTTAAGGTAGGACCAATTATGAGGAGTCTTCTATCAACATTTATAATGTTAGCTATGAAAGGATAAACTTTTATACATTTCTAACTGAACATTTTTTTGAAAATTTTCGAAATTTTGATGATTTCTAAATTATAATATTTGATATACCTATAACCATTACAAACAATAATTTGCGTTTCTGCTAAAAACGAAGGAATAAAAAAAAACCTTACGTAAAACTAAAAAAAACATTTTTTTCATATAATTTTTAAATTGTTGGTGTTTTTGAACTGTTGGTGCTAAATTAAAGTTTGAGGTGCTGAAGCACCCCCAAGCACCCACCTAGTTGTGCCTATGAGTCGGGTGCCCATTTGAAAATTCTACCAAAACAAATACACACGTGTTCAAAATCTACAGTACCCTTCCCACAGTTCCACAAACTAATGACCTCAGTTGTCGATACCTCAACCAAATAAATATTAGTATTTAGTAAGTAAATTTGAATCGTTCCAATATAATATTGTACGATTTAACTGTTATTGATGAATCGAATTACTGAATTAGTCTTACGTATTTAATTTTTATGATCGCCGATCGGCACTTGGCAGTATAACTATTAAGAGGACGTTATACCCGCAATGCAATCCGCATGTGTTGTCTCCGTCTTACAAGTGCGTAACATAGCAAATTCTACGCTCAGCAGAACACATGTAGCTCCGTGTA
>NW_021772897.1:0-514 GCF_005508785.2 Acyrthosiphon pisum | reverse complement strand
CCCCACGTTTCAAACTAGCACCCCCAATTCATTTCAGTATTTCACCAATCATTAATAAATTATTGTGGTTTATTGGTTCGGAATTTTTTTTTCCATGCCAATTAGTGATAACTGTTCACGAATTCACGATTAAAACAGTATTGTGTGAATGCACATTTCAGTGTTTCAGCTCTTGTCAATATGCAGCAATGATATTATTATAGAAAATTATACTATCTTAAGGATTACGGTTGGGTACGAAATCTTCTATTTATAACTTTGGTTATTACTTGATTTTTACTAATATATTTATTTAATCTGCGGGCTACAGTGAATTGAAAAAATTCGGAATGACAAATATTATTAAGAGGATGCTACACACGCTTGTGTGGTCTCCGTTTTACAAATGTAAAACATAGTAAAAATGGTTTTGCGTGGATAAGAACCACTATGGCTAAACTTATAGTTCATGTTATGCAACCAAATGTTCCTACTAGGAAGAAGAGAACATAGACTGTTCAACATTGTTTTTAAT
>NW_021772896.1:0-999 GCF_005508785.2 Acyrthosiphon pisum | reverse complement strand
TCAGGACAAAGTTGCCATCTGCTGTTTTCCGGCACCCAACTAGTTTTGGATGTGGGATTTTCTTACTTACGACTTTCCAGATGTCGTCCATCTTCAGGCTACTTTCTTTCCCATCAATAAAGAAATCTGGCTTTACCAGTTCGCTTTTCGCTGCTTTAAGCTTGGACGTGTTGTTTTTTCGAGGCCCGGTCTCTGCGTCTCTTATTGCTCTTTGTACACTGCCCCTCGAGCGGGGGGAAGTCGCCAATCTCTCTTTCATCGGGCGTTTTTTTTTCTGGAAGAGGAATTACGACGGTCATGTAATCGTCCTCCTCGCCTTCCAGTGGCTGGCTGCTTTCTTATACGGCTGATATATACAACCGTTTGGGCTGTTTTCCGTTGTTGTCATTTATAAACATCTCTAATCTACAATTGGCTTCTAAGGCTCGGGGTCGAGGAAAGCCCACCTTGTCGTGGTGACCCCGCCCCGCTGTCCTTCGGGTCAGCCGCTAAGAGGCTTTCAAAGTCGGGTCCGTTAAACCAGTTGTGTCGGGCCCCAGGCGTCGGCGTGAGCTGTCACGTGGCGCCAAGTCGTACGCTCGCGAGTAGCCCCGAAGTATAGACCTCGGGTAGGAAGCAACCCGCGAAAAACCACCAGACAGCTGCAGTGTCCTTTGTCAGGCAGGCGTCGTGGACGTAACTCAACCACAGGGTCTGAGGGCCGCCGCGGACGAGCGTTCAAGCGTCAACCCTTGATATTTTCATGATAATCAATTAATCTTGATTCGAACATTCATCATGGTACGTCCAATAGCACTGTTGTTCATTAATTTGAAATATTCTTTTTCAAACTCATTCTTAGCTTCTGATCTGAGATTAATATTCAAATTAATATACACTTTTAACCAAGGAGATTGACTAAATTCTAAAACTCTGTGAATTTTCTCTATTTTTAAACCTAATTTAATGTATAGTTTTAATGTTTCATAATGTATTATATATTTTTTCTTGTGATACAAA
>NW_021772895.1:0-921 GCF_005508785.2 Acyrthosiphon pisum | reverse complement strand
CGTTATAAAAATAATGGATAGCAACTAAACTTTAGATAAAGTGTGATTAACGTTGCTCGATCAGTACATTTAATCGCAACTTTTATAATAAATAGGCGAGTAAATAGGTTAATATTTTGAAATGTAATATTTTTTCGGGGATATTTTGATGTGGAACCTAAAAATACAGGTTGATATGACCTGACGTAGCTGACGAAGTTTTCCACATTCTAATAGCTTAATAAATTGTAAAACTATCTAACTGTCTTCAGTGTAAACCGTCGACTTCTCATACCTACTCTGATAATCAGATAATGTTAAATTATGAGAGTTCGTTTTTGTCATAGTTATTTCATAAAGATATGTTGTATTTTTTTTTTTTTTTGTCTTATAATGTCAAAAATAATAAAATTAAATAACATTAAATATCTATTAAACAATATCCAAACGTAAGAATATTTTAAAAATAATTTATTTTCCAAACTAAAATTCTGCAGTTCTGTGTAGGTAGGCAGTTGAATTGCGTGCAATACAATTTGAACATAGAAAGATATTTTAGCGTACCTCTCAATCATAATTATTATTGAAACATCAAAAATATAATGGATTTACGGATTTGATTAAAAGCTTGTGAAACAATACACAACATCAATAAAATATATATATGTAGGTATACAGGGTGATTCTTTTATCGTTGAACACTCATTATCTCGAAAAGTATTAACTTTTTTAGATTTTTTTTTTTTTTTAAATTTTAGTTTTATGTATTTCTACATTTGTATAAATGTTTTATATTTTTCACCCTTATATTAATTAGGTAAACTACTATCAACTTTTGATTTTCAAATGGTAACCTATACTTAAAATTTCATAAATTAATAATGCTATTTTTTTTATGAATTATCACGTTTAAATTTTCATTTTTCGTTAATCCGTTGATGA
>NW_021772894.1:0-971 GCF_005508785.2 Acyrthosiphon pisum | reverse complement strand
AAAATAATTTAAAAAATTTAAAAATAACACATCATTGTAAAATTAATACATTAATTATCTTTCCACTCAGAATCTAAAATGTAAATAATATAATTGTGTGATTTTTTTTTTTATTGGTCTTAAACTCGACAAATTGTGTTTATTAAGAAATGAAATGTATGTATATACTCAGGAAAAGGACAGAAAAACAGTAGTTAAATAAATTTTTTTGGACCCCCCCCTTGAATAAATCCTGGTTGCGCCACTGATACTCATCTATACTCAGTGTATTGGCAAATAAATGTATGAGTATATGCATCTAAATATGGAATTGAATATACGAATAAACAAAAAAAAAATTCAATCTAAATAATATTCAACTAATATTTTATTACAAGTAGATAATAGGCTGATGTGCACCTGGTTCTAAGTCACTTTGTACGGTCGAGCATTAAAAAGCGAAACGCGGATACTTTGTACTATCATTTATTATTATATGTATACATCAAGTATATAATATAGTATAGTAAAAGGGTGTCCGCAGGGGGAGGGCAAGTAGAGGCAGTGGCCCCTCCTTTGGCTTTTTCTGGGTTGATTATCATATATTATTATTGATGGTCTTAGTGATCTAAAAAACTAAAAAATGCCCTAACAATTCTAAATAATGCACTAAATTATTTTAATTTTTAATATTAAAGACATAAATACTAATATACATTTGAAACTTTTAAATGAATGTAGAAAAGTTTTACAGACAGAACTAATCATTTAGACTACCTATTTAATCTGAAAATTAACTATTTTTTTTTTCTATACCTATAGGTTTAGACATAAATCATATATTTATTATAAAAATTATATAAAAATATGATCAAATGACAGTAATTGGTTGCCGTGAAAAAACGCCGCATACGGACAATATTGGCTTTCGTCATAATTCTGTATACTGAATTGGTCCCCGGGCTTAAAAGTTAAATACAAAATATTTTTTT
>NW_021772893.1:0-853 GCF_005508785.2 Acyrthosiphon pisum | reverse complement strand
AAATAAATTGAAAAGATGTTTTAAATAAATAATGTAAATGAATTGGTTTTATTCATAAATATTTCAAATAGAATGGGTAATAATTAAAAAAAAAAAAACGAATACAAACTATCAATTGAAGCATAACATAACTCAATTAAACTTCCTCTATACTATAATATTTTCTGGATGAGTAATAATGCAATTTTACTCCAATGTTTTTGAATTATTTAAATAAATACTAATAATTTAAAGATTGTTGTTAAATTGCATACAGATATTATAAAATAATAAATCTTAGTCAACCGTAAAACAGTTGGTTATAGTCTATAAATGGTAATTATACAATTACTTTATAAACATAAAATAATTTTTATCGTAAAAATGTAATATAAAAATACATATCATTAATTTTTAAACGAATATCTAGCTATTTAGAAAAAAATGTATTATATTAAAAAATTAAATATCACACAACATACAGTGTATTTAATTATACAGGTGGAAAAAGGATGATGGTTTCTCATAATGGTATATTCGTCCTACTTTAATGATAGAATTTTATTTTCTACCTAGCTCTAAATTTTACATATTTGATTATAACTGATTACATTTTAATGATAAGTATACATGACAACCACCATACAATTCTAAAATGAATTAATATAAGACACCATTTTAACATAAATTAATTATTATTGATTGGTGAAAAAGTATTTACAATATCGTGTGACACGTCATTTTACTTTTTCGGGTAGAATTTGGCGACCAATCGGTTTGGTGATATCTACACTAAGATTTTAAGTTAGAAAAATAGAATATTATACCTAAACTGTTATTTTAAACTTTTAAAACGGGTATAAATTGTATTATT
>NW_021772892.1:0-673 GCF_005508785.2 Acyrthosiphon pisum | reverse complement strand
CTGAATAATGTATGTCCATAACACACTTTTACTTTGAATCGATTATAGGTACTAATAATTGCTGAAAGTCATTACGGACTACGGTAGGTATCATTTTAATAGGAAGTGCGTTTTTATTTTTATTCGTAGCTTGTGTGATTTTTCTGTACTGTACATTGTGTTCTTAAACTAGTGTCTTATACAGTAACTATAGCAAGTTTTAAACGAGTGTAATAAAAATTAAATTGTTTGACTTGTTTTATGTTAATGTTTGATTTATGAATATACTATGTAATATATTGGACTAAGTTTCATCTTAGAGATCATAGCAAAAAACCTACACACAGCTATAACATGTATTTAGTTTTTTTTATATATTCTGTGAAAATAGCAAGAGCCTTGCAAGAGTCTTTCGCAAGACCAAGACCTCTACCTTGACTGAGTCTGCAAGACCAAGACCAAGATTTTGAATGTCTTGGTCTTGTTTTGATCATCACTATTTATTATATATATTATATACAGTATATTAGTAAATACATTTACTGTTGAGGGGGGGGGGGCGGCAAAAATGTGTTGCCCCTATCCTGAAATTCCTAAATACGCCACTGCTAGTTGGTCTCTTTTTGGTTTTAACGGTTGCACAAAACAACTGAAAATACTTAAATTCATCTGCCCTATAGTAATAAGTAATAAG
>NW_021772891.1:0-606 GCF_005508785.2 Acyrthosiphon pisum | reverse complement strand
CGCAATGTGAGAAGGTGCGGGTTTCAGAAAAACATTGATAAGACCTTTCCGTTTCGTATCCTGTATATCTTAATTCGTGGCAGTGTCGAATTTTCAACATTTTTAGTTCGGTTGGATCCTGAAAAATAATATATTTTTCAAATGTATTATACTTATTTTTTTTTAAAACAAGTATTTGATTTTTTTTTATATAATGTGTGTATTTTATATTTTACAGCATAAAATCCAGTCTTCTCTTGGTTTTGTAGTGTTCAGTCAAGGCTGCGTCATCGACAGTGCCGCAACTATGTTTTGTGGGGCCCTGATGCGAAACATTTTATGGGCCCCTGGGCCCCTTGGTCACTATAGCCTATACTTGTACTCCAATTTGATGAAAAAAAGTCAGTGTCGCAACTAACCTTTGGTAGACCTCTAGGGCTCTAATATGCAAGACAATATTTTAACATTTCTTCAAGCAGCATAGTAGCATAGCAGCATATTAATGTTGGTTATATTAAGAGGGCATGATACTCGCATGTGTTGTCTCCGTCTTACAAGTGCGTTACATAACAAATGTTATGCTCAGAAGAACATGTGTAGTTCCGTAAATTTAAAAATTAGAGCGAA
>NW_021772890.1:3574-5722 GCF_005508785.2 Acyrthosiphon pisum | reverse complement strand
CACACCCCCAATAGTACCATACCATATACATTAATAAAAATATAAATCTCACAAATATAACTAAACATTTTAAGTAAAACAAATTAATTTAATTTATTATACAAATTTAATGAAAATGTAAGCTTATTTTCAGCATACTTATTTAAAATAATTTCATTATTAAGAACTATAATATCTCTTTCAATGTGAATAACTGATAAGTCTGATAGTCTTTAAATAAACTTAAATTAAATGAATTTTTAATAAATGTTATTGATGTTATTATGGAAATATTATGGTAGTAACATTATATAAGTTATAGGTAATTACGGGATTCGGGGTGCTATCATTAAAATTCAGTGTGCTAAGGGTTGCTTAGCACCCCTGCTATTTGTACCTATGTTTATTATTGTATTTCATAACTGTTAGTTTTCTTTGGGATTAACCTTGCTAGTGATGCTAGTCCTTTACTTAAATCAATCCAATCTACTAATCATACCAGCTAACTATATTATTGTATTTGTTCTTTAATAAATAGTTGTGGATATTAATATAATGTGTGTGTATATAGTTCAAAATAAATTAAATATATGATGTATATTAAAAAAATAAAATATCTATTTATTTATATTTTATATAACCCTGTATTTATCTCAAATTGATACTTATAACTAATTATAACTTATAAATCATATTTTTTTTTATCACTAATAAATGTGTTAGAGTAGAATGGAGTTAGAATAAAGTTGTAAATGGATTAATAAGTAAGTATTATTAAATTATTTATGCTAACATAATTATATGATGCATGCATAATTGTATTTGTATTGTCAGCATAACAAAATATTATTACCATTAAAAAATGAAATTTTAAAATCAAGAATTTGTTTTTTCTACTATTATATTAAAGGCGTAAGAAGGTAGACAGTGCATCATGTTCACAGGAAAACGAAAGTTCAATTATTATTGAAAATAGTACAACAACTGAAACTTATGTTTTAACACCTACAAATAGTAAAAGTGATGAAGTTGAAAAGTATTTTCTTCATAAAATTAATGATGCTGTTTGACGTCATATTTTTTAACTGGAAAAAAATCATTTTCCTACATTAGTAAATTGATTAATGAAGGTTAATATATATTATACTCACTTCAAAAAGGAAATCTGAAACTTTATTTGCTCACTGAAGACCGCCGAAACAAAGCTTAGGGCAAGCAAATGGCTCAAAAAGAAAAAAACAACAAATTATTATATGTATATAAGTATAGTAATAAAACATACTTATTATTTAAAATGGAGGGAAAATAGTACATACTTCTATGTAAAAATTTCAATAGTAAAAAATATTAATAATACTTAACTGATTTGTGTATAGTCCATAGAGTATGTGGTATAATGTGTGTGCCATAGAAATACAAAATACTACACTTTGATTATATTGACGAAAAAAGCGTTTAGCTTCATATTTTTGGTCGGTATATATGTATAAACTTGTAAAGAACATGTTTTTAATAGTTAGAAATTTAAGAAAAAAATACAAATGCACTTAAAACCAATTTTTTTCAAACATGTTTTTCGACCCATGTATTTCTTATGGAATGAACCGTGATAACAGCTTGTTTTGAACCGTCGGTCTTATCAATAGACAATTTGACGTCACTACTATTTGTGTCTATTGGGGAAGCAAATTAACAAAACGCGCTCTAGTGGAAACAATTTGTACCTTCCGATTCTGGATGTATAGATATAGTTTTATGTTGGTTATTTTACTTTTTATAATAAATTAATTTTGGTATCGAAACTTTATACGCTTTTATAGCTAACTGTATACATTGGTAAGTATAATTTCTACTAATATTATCAAATAAATTCAAATACACTTCACTTAAAGCAGAATTTATGCGAAATGTCGGGAAAATACATACAATCTCCCGACTCCTGACTACACGTAGGGGGAACCCGCCTAGCATCAGTACGATAGGCGTTGACAGCGCTCCCAGTGTTAATCTGTCTTCCCAATACAGGAATGGACACGAGATGAATATTGTGGTTACGAAATGTAGTTCAACAGGCGGAGTTCGGGGGGATATTTTCGTTTTAGCATTACTAGCGCCGTCTTAATGGATACTTATGAAACTAGAACACATTATACAAATTTCTAGTTCCAT
>NW_021772890.1:846-1827 GCF_005508785.2 Acyrthosiphon pisum | reverse complement strand
TTAAAATGTTAAAGCGTCGGAACTTTTATTGCTCCCGTAACTAATTATTAATCGATAACATTGTCGATAAAAGCTGGGCTCAGCTCACGGCTCGCATCTGATATCGAGATAATACGTGAAAATAATAAATTACAAAATTTCGGCCACGTGAATATGGAAACATCGCATAAAATATTCTATGCTCAATTATTTTATGCTTAATCGTGTTTTACCGTACTCAACATACGAAATAATTTACGAAAAATACAAACTATATAATATACAAACAAATATAATATAATATAATATAACAATAGACATTTTAAGGAATGTGCAATTATAATTCTTAATAAAATTAATAACATATAGAATACACAATATATTAACCTAACCTGTAGTGTATATATAAATATAATTAATATAAAAAAAACGTGAAAAAAATCGAAAAAAAAAACGCAAAAAATTTCGAGATTATGGGCGGCCATGCTAATCTAATTGCACGGAGCAGTCGCCGCCCGGAAGTCCGTACGTCGGGATTCGAACTCGGACCTACCTAGCAACCTACGTTTTGGGGAACCTACGCCTAACCTACTACGCCACGATTTGTGATGCCATTATCGGTCAAAACTTCATTACCTAAGCTGTGACGCTGTGTATCAACGGAGCGACGTAATCCAATATATTCGATACACATCGATGTAATCGTATATAATTTGATGTATCTACACACTGTTTAAACTTTAATTGTAATTTATTCAATGATCTGACCGTTATTATTATGATTACATTATTATAATGTATGTTTGAATAATACATTTATTTAAATCAAACCGCAAAATTGTGTTTACGTTAAGCAACAATATACCAACGTTATTAAGGACCAAATAATAATGCAATATTTATTGAATCAAAAACAAAATTGTGCACTTGTGCGTTGGAACGAATACCGACTTACATTTCGTGAACGCGAATTTTAAAGTGTACAAACCGCATATCCACGGG
>NW_021772890.1:0-796 GCF_005508785.2 Acyrthosiphon pisum | reverse complement strand
TTATATTTCATTTTCTATACATGATAAATTTTTCAAAATATATTGATTTGTTTTGAGCTGTTTACGGACAATTCCAGTTTCCAATTTAATTAGTTTTTTTTTCTATGAATGTCAATAAAACTTTATTTGTTGAGTAAAAATACTTGAAAACTTAATACAAGAGCTCCTACTATATTGTTACGATAAAATTTGAAAAATATTAAAAATTCTTAGTCACAGTTTTTTTTTATTAGCATTTAAAGTTCAAAAATTGACAAAATATGGAAAAATCACGAAAATTACCTAATTATGTTGAGTTTATAATTCGTAAAAATTTTTCTTTTTAGAACTAAGATTTTAAAATGTGATACAAGATTCCTTATAGGATAATCTACCTTTATCAAAAAAAAAATGTCTATAAGAAAGTCAAATTAAATTTTTATGAGCGTTTGAAATTCATATTTTTATAACATTTGATATTTGCTCGATTTCTCATGAGACGATTTTCTTATTTTGTTGTAATTAAAAAACGAATGACTGTAGAAACTTGAAAATTTCACTGAATGTTTATATTAGCATTTTATATATACGTTAAAATTTTGAAAATAATTTGACTCTTTTTGAGCTGTTTACGGACATTGTAAGTTTTCAATTTTTTTAGTTTTTTTTTTCTATAAATATCAATTAAATTTTATCTATTGGGCCAAAAAGTGTAAAAAATTAATAAAAGGCTCCTGATACATTGTTACAATAGCAGTTGAAAAATACTAAAAATACATAGTCACAATTATTTTTTATAAGCATTTGAAGTTGAAAT
>NW_021772889.1:0-1567 GCF_005508785.2 Acyrthosiphon pisum | reverse complement strand
AAACGACAATAAAGAAGATCAATTAGAAGGGCAACAAGACGAAAATGATGATAAGGAAGACCAGATAGAAAAAAGGGAACAAGAAGATATTTATGGGCGTCAACATCAAAAATATTGAAAACAAACTAATGCAGTGTGTATAAATTATCATATATTTTTATTTCTGTATAATTCAAAAAATGTAACTATATTTTATATTTAAATTATTTTGTTCTAGAAAGAAGTAGATCAGAGAGAGCAGTCAAAAAGGAAAACATGGGCCATAACATAAAAAATAAATTCAATTGGTTTCAAATAAATTATTTAAATAATATAACACTTTTATATATATACATATGTAAATTCAAATTGAATAATTACAATATATTTAGATTTTTTGTGTAAAACAAGTTAATATATGACATATTATTATTTAATTGCATAATATTATTTTCTTCGTAACTAAACTCATAATATTTTAACTTTATTTATAAGTAGGTATAAAGGAGTAAATATTGATTGGTTTTTTTCACGATAGATTACATACGAATTTGTTACAAACGTAATACGTATTGCAACGCCTACATTTGTAACCGGTGATTTGAGAGTCAAATTTCAAAGTCTATTATTGACCTTGATACTTACTCGAAATTAATGAATATAACACTGTTCGACGTAAAATTACAATTTCTAAAAATTGTAAGTTATGATTTTTTGTCGTAAAATTGACGGATTTCAAAAAAAATTAAAAAAACTAAAAAAAATCAATTTTTTTTAAAAAACTTCAAAAAACGTACTTTTTTAACGTCACTTATGAACCTTCATATTAGACCGATCTCATTATTTTTGGACTTTATTTTGTAGAGAATTTAGCGTTCTATACTTTAGACCAGATGACATTTTTTCATAAAACTCATAGTTTTTGAATAATTATCGAAAAACTAAAAAAACTCCGATTTTAGAGCTGTTTTTTCAAGATGGCGGCCAACGCCGACCTCGGAGGGGGGGGAAAAACATGTTCCCCTAATACTAGACTTATACTTAAGCAATTAAAACGATTTCCAGCTTTCCACTAATTAATTCCGAATTCAAACCTAATTTGACTGGCCTAAATCACATACCAAAATAAATAAGATTACTGATAATATTTCAGCTAAACTCTAGTTAAACTCTTTAACTGGCCAAATATCTCGGATTAATTAATTTTCAGTTAAACTACGGTTAAAATATTAATCGAGTATTAATAAAATCACATTTCTACTTTAACTGAGGATTAATCTTAACTGGAGATTAAATTCTCTTAACTGGAGATTGATAAAATGGCCCTTATAAGTTATAGTTAATAATATTAAATTACAACAGTTAAATATAATTTCTTATTATTAATTCAAGTATTAAAAATAACCAAATCTGAATTTTTTATTCATTTCTATAGTACCTAATACGATTCCCTTCTGTATAGAATATGTTCCTTTTTATATTTACTGGCATTGAGTAGTAGTTTTTTGGACCTAGATAATCTATGAATTTTTGACCAAACGTTTTTCTAGAATACTCCATTCTGACATCAAATGCCCTATTTTTCTTT
>NW_021772888.1:0-1089 GCF_005508785.2 Acyrthosiphon pisum | reverse complement strand
TTATAACATTTTACATTAGATACTATGATAATTTATTTTTATAAAACTAATTGTGTTATATTAGTTTCCGACGAACTATAAAAGTAATAGAAGAGCAAAAAGTTGAGTATCACAGATACCAATTTCAAACAGAAAAAAAATTTTGGGTGGTAATTCGTGACTTACATCCTGAAACTGACCCCTGTGACATTAAAAGCGAATTATCCGAGCTAGGACATTTTTTACAAAATGTTATGAACATTCAAATTAAAAAAAAGTCGACCCTAACAACAAACTTAGTGATCAAACTATTGTTAGGCTTCCTTTGTTCTTCTTGGATTTTGAGCCACAAGCAAACAACAAAGACATTTATGATATTAAAAACTTGTGCTATCATATAATAAAAATGGAACCTCCGAGGAAAAATAAAGAAGTTCCACAATGCAAAAATTGCCAAAAAATTGATCACACTCAAAACTACTGTTTCAAAACACCTAAGTGTGTAAAATGTAGTGAAGGACATACTTCACTAAATTGCCCTAAGTCTAAGAAATCAAAGGCGAAATGCGCAAACTGTGGTGAAGGACATACTGCAAATTGGAAAGGATGCATAACTTATAAAAATGCATTAGAAAAAGCTCACCCTAAAAAAATTACAGCAGTACAAAGAATACAACAAAAGCCTTCGAAACCAGTCACTCAAGAAGTTTGTTTTGCACAGATGACTAGTTCTTCCAACGAAAATCAAAAAGGTCCACTGACTCAAACCCGTACACAAAAAAAAATGTACTTTCGCTTTCTGACGTTTTGGCAGCAATAACAAAATTAAATGAGAGATTGGACAGGCTTTAAAACAGCCAGCTGAAAACCAAAGCGCAAAAGAAAAAGAAATGAGTAGAAAGCTTCGAATCATAACATGGAATGCTATCGAGCTTATTCAACGAAAACAAAAACTTGATCATCTTATGAATAATGAAAAAATTGACATTGCTTTAATTTCGGAAACCCATTTCACCACGTGGACCACTTTAAAATTACGTGGCTATCGAATTTATACAACAGAACATCCAAGCAATCGCGCTCATGGAGAAACTGCAGTAATAATAAAAG